>NW_028221617.1:0-44531 GCF_014529385.1 Adiantum capillus-veneris
CTCTATGACCCTAAGGCCATAGGGTTCTCTATTAACATGAAGGTGCCAAAAGATGAGCATATGGTCCTTACCTAAGGAAACTTGACCACCCTATGGTCTTAGGGCCATAGGGTTCCTTGTCAACTTAAGCGTGCAACAAGATGTATGGAACAAGCTTTTGTAATATTTTGGCATCTACAAATGATCTTTGGAATCTTTGTGAGCTTATGGTTTCAAGATACAAGAGGATTTAAAAAATTTAAAGTCTTTTTTACCATTTGATATTTTTTTATACGTTTACTAAATGTAGCTACATGAAGCCAAATTGTAAGAACCTTGCTATTTGTTTTTATGCAAAGCACCCTATGGTCTCAATGCAATAGGGCACCACCTCTATCTTCTACAAGACCTTTACCAATTGTAACTATAAGAAGCCACATGATTTTCACTCCATGACATTTGCACCCTATGAACATAAGGCCACAAGGTGGTATAATTGATTCCACAAATCACTTACTGTGTGTGGCTTGGATTTAGCACCCTATGATCCTAAGTTCAAGGAGGTTACTTCCAAGTCACAAAGTAAAAATCAAAAGCCTCTATATTGAGAACTGCAAAGAAAAACATAAGCCTATTTGTTCACACTTAGGCTCAATTTAATGATAGCTAAAAAAGAAGGCCTATTTTTTTAGGGAAAGAAAACCTTTTTGAGAATCTTCTGAAGTGTTTATCATTTTAAATTACCACTCCACAATTTTAATGTCAAAAGAATCCAAGGGATTTGCATCATATGCTATTAAAACCCTATGACCTTGAGGCTATAAGACAAACAAGGTGCTTTTTCTAAAATGTACCACAAAAGTTTTCATGTAACATATTGGGTGCCATGTGTAGAATGTGCTCATTGTTTTATAATCACAATTTGATTATTGACTGTATGATCATACATGTTAAAATGATATTATATTTTTTGAAGGATTCCAAATCTGAAGAAAAAAGAGTTTAAACATAACTTGATCTTTGTTGTACTCATCATGCATCATAAATATCATCCACCAAAACTTTTGGTGTTGTATATATTTTCAATCTTTTTATTTAATGAGAACATGCATGTTATAGCTTGAAAAGTAACAAAGATTTGAATTTGTGAGGTGCATCTTATTATGAGGATACTTTTATTATTTAAATAGCATTGTAAGTTAATGGTTTAATATTTATGGCATATTGCTATGGTTTCTTTCTTAGTAATGTTTTTTTTGGGAGTGATATAAACTACCAATTATTGTTTATAAATGTTATTGCTACAAAAATGGTGTTTGTTTAACACCCTCAGACTTGGAGATACCATACTCTTTGTACTTAGTACTTTGTTTGATATAAGATCAAGATCATCAATTTTATGAAAAGAGTGGAGTACTACAAAAAGGTGTTATTTAACACCCTCTATCTTGAAGACACCTACTCTTTGTACTTAGTGCTTTGTTTTACATGAGACCAGCACCTGTTGGTAATCTTTGTGTCTACAATTCATATGATTTGGCATAATCGATGTACAAAATTTTATGGTAATCACAAAAAATGGTGTTTTTTTAACATGTCTTTTCCTAGAGACAACAACTCTAAGATCTTCCATTAAAGTCTTAAAACATGTATTAAGGAGTAGATATAGCATATTTGTATAGAATCTTAATCTCATGACCACAAAATTATATGGAAAGTTCTTATATTGTATTTCTATGTAAAGAAAAAATTGTACTTAAAACTATAAAGGTATATTTATGTAAGTGTCTCATATAACAACTTACGGTCACAAAAGAGATATAGTGCCATAAGTAGGATGTTATGATCTTAGGACCATAGGATACTTTAATATTACTATTTAGGTTTTCTAATTGCTAAATATTAGTTATGGTTCTATTATACAATATTAAAATGTAATTAAAACTTGATAGTGTTGCAAAGTTAAGACATTTTATTTCTATAAGTGTCTCATGTTACATTATAGGACACAAAATATATCAAATGGAACTATAAGTGCCATATGTGGCATCTTATGGTCTTAGGGCCATAGGGTACTCTATAGTATTGTTAAGCTTTTCCAATTGCTAAATGTTAGTTATGGTGTAATTGGTATTTGATAGTGATGCAAAGTAAAGACTTAGTACTTTGCTATACAAGAAAATTAAGGTCATTGATATTATAAGAACATTTGATATTGGTGCAATAAACCTATATAGCTTAGTAGCCATCTTATTGGGTGTTGTTGGATACCTCTTCTTTTAAGATGCCATCTCTAAAGCCTTGAATAAAGTTTTTAAAAGCTTTATTGATTGCAAATCCTTTTGTGTAACTTACATTAGTGGTTTTATTATAGATTATTAAGTAGGAAAATAAATTAACCTCCAATGTTGGATCACATTGGTGGTGACTGCTTCCCAAGTGGTGATACCACTATGACTAGGCCAATGTAGATTTTCTCATGTCGTAATCCCCGAATGAATCTATCGAGTAATTGATTATTATTGAAGCGCTCATTTGGATTACAACGAGAATTCAAATGCTTCAAGCGACTCTTAAAATATCTCACCGACTCTCCTTCCTCTCGTTGGGCTTTCTGAAGCTGAGAGGCTACACCCTAAAGGTTCTATACCAATCCCTTGCCTTCCCACTTAAGGTTAGGCTTAAAGCATTACTCTTATGCAGGTCATTGTGTTCTCCTAGAGAATCGCATATTTGTTTGAACACTTTGATATAGAGCCTACTTCTAGGCTCTATATCAGGTGTGTTTTACGCATATTCTCAGCAATAGATCGACCTATAGCTTGAGCAAATGTTGCCAAGTCACCTAAGTGAGCATGCACCGTGGGTGAAGGCGCTCCAGAGACTACATGTGGAGTAGGTATTGGCATTGGGCTTGGCGCATAGGAAGCCCTTGGGTTCCACGTTGGGTACGATCTTGTGCCATGTGGTGGTCCAAAGTTCATATGTGTGGCCCTAGGCATAGCAGACGTCGGATGTGACATGCTAATGCTAGCCGGTATGGTCCCATGGAAATAAGACTTGGGTGTTGTGGTTGTGGAGCATAGGTTGTTGAAACAATGGGAGGAGTAGGGACTACATGAGTACGATGACCCATAGGTGCATACGATTGGTACACACTTGTAGGTACTATTGCAAGCATTGAGCTATCATGTAGCGGTGCTTTACTTACAAATGAGGTCCATGGCGTGTTTTCTTGGCATGCCCATCATTGGGGTAGGCATGGTAGCCGTGGTGTCATCAAAGGATAGATGAGCTAGACTTGGAAAGGTGAAGCTATCACTTGTGGGCTCAGATTGCACCGAGACCCCTGGCGAAACAACATATGGGGGATCCATCGGACTTACCGAGGGAGTCTCCATTTGCAATAAGGTCGGTTGTTTAGCCTTTCTTGTATCCAAGAATCTCATGGGACCCGTTGAAGGCATGTTGATCCCCTTGTTCAGTCTCTCTAACTCAATGACCCTATGGATGACCTCACAAACTCTTTGTTGTTGATCCTCCACACTAGTAGCACCCATTGTGGATTGTAGGACATCTAACCAACCCACGTGATAGGTGTCACCTGTGTATAGATCAATTAGAGTTTCCGTTTGGAGTTCGTACTCCTAGTTATCATTTAGAACGCTCCATCTAGAATTGAGGTACTAGGGGTGTCCTTTGAGCTAGATGCAATGTTGCTTTCTAGGGGTTGGCCCTTAGCAGTTGCTAAGTCAGGAGCACTTGATTGCTCTCTTAGCAAGGATATTGACATAGGAGCTTTTTTTTTAACTCTCTTCGTTGCTCCGCCTTGCGTAAGCTCTCGACTTCCTTTTCCCTAGCCGCCATGATATATCGCTCAACCTCTTGCACGTCGGCAAGGCTTCTACCATCGGGTAATATGACCTCGGAGGGAAATAACTATGAAGAGTCAGGAGCTGCAGTGAATGAAGTATTCACGTGCACATTCTCTAAGGGCATAAGATCTATGCTGGTCATGAATGGAGAATTCACTTCGCCACCCCCTCATTTACATCATTAACTCCATGTTCGGAGCGAGTGGGTCTACTAAAGGTTTCCTTCAAGCGGCTAAGCACGCTCGGCCCCGGACCGTGGGCCCATGGCATGCATGTCTTGGCTTGAGCTACCGGGATTAGGCATTGGGAAACCCTCCATGACGTCGTAGTCAGAGGAAGAGTCACTAGCCGTTATGTTCAAGTCTTGGTTTGTACTACCTTGGGTCCCCGCCAAGGGCCCGGAACCTAAGGTAGGTTGATAATGAGAACTTGCGTAAGTCAAAATTCTCTCTAGTTACTCCGTCTCTAGCACACGACCAGAGTGCAGATGCATGTGCCTTTGACACCCTACAAGTGTCGGCGAATAACCTCGAAGGTTAACCGCTTACTTTTTTAGGCGTTCGTTTTTACTCGTTTTCTTATGTTTTTTAATATTTTTGAATGATCGGTTTTTTTATTAAAGTGTGTGATAGCTCAAAACGAGTGTATCACTCAGAGGGTCGCGGTGTGCTTTAGAGCACAACGTTCGGTCACCTGAAGCTCCGTTGGTCCTCAAAAAAGCCGATTTTTAGCTACGTGTGAAGCTAAAATATGTAATTTTAAAGGACGACTGAGGCCTAAGCCTGAGCGTGAGCTTGGGCTTGGGTCTGGGAGATATTCCCGATCCCGTTCCTACCTTTAAATTTTTTTATTTGTTTAAAGGATAAGGTCGCCGCGGCCTACACGTGAGCACACACACACTCTACTACCACCTACTTCCAACTAATACACCTACTGTTACACACTAACACACTCTATTAGCTCTCACATATCTACTTCCTACTTACTGTACATTACATTATACAGAACTAACAACCTTAATACTAACACCTTACAGAGAGAAAAAACACAGTACCTTTGAAAACTCCATTAACAAAAAAAAAATACACAGTAGTAACACAAAATCCTTCTTCTCAATACACACACCCTCCTTCCTTACCTTTCCTACAATTGAAATTGCACCACAAAAGAAGCATAGAGTGTTATTCAAGGTTAGTGTATGGCATTCCCCAGCAACCGCGCCAAAAATGTGCGCGTATGTCACACGTGTCAATGCAGGGAACTTGCCGATACACTGTGTGCAAGCCACAAATGACTCCAAGCACATAACAAGCTTAAACTAGTAAGCTCAAAGATGGCGTTGGTGTGTCACTCACCGCTCTACGCTTCCTGTCGTGGAGGATTCCTCGCCGCGAAGAAGAGGGAGACGCCGCTACGTCGTGCTCAACCGCCTCGCCTCCATCGTGCAGATGCAATGCTCGATCGCACTCTCTCTCTCTCTCACGCATACACACACACACACAAGGTGATGAAGAAGAAGAAGATGGAGATGGAGCAAGAGCACTCTTCAATTGCACAAATGAGAGAATGAGTGAATTTTAGGTTTAGTTGACTTTTATATGAGCTCGCCCCATTCACACTTGGGTGCCCATGCTTAGCAAACTAATCCCTTGAATGTTCCAGTTAGAGTGCGCCTCTCATCGGCGATCACTCTTACCCTTTTCTTATTGGACCGACAAGCTCGATACCTGACTCTACAAGTAAATAATACAACGTCCGTCGTAGGTGATAGGGTGTCCGTGAGCCGTGAGGGTTAACACACAACTCGATGTGTGTGTGGAGAATGGTGGGCTGAAAGGAAACACCACAACATAGCTCACTCATCATATGGCCAAATTCCATCAGTTTTGTCAAACCTAGGCTTTTCTGCTTAATTTTGTTTTTTGTAATTTTAAGTGACGGTGCTGATTCTTGATCAAATAGTCTCCAAATCAAAGTCTAGAAGTACTTATCACTTCATAGACTCTTTGTGTCTCTATTTTTTTTTTGAATTTTTTGTGCCTTTCTTTGTTTTTTGGCCCTAATAATAACAAAAAACAATAGAAAATAGAGAAAAAATGGCAATTTGACTAGAAAATTCTAAAAAATAGCAAAACATGTAGAAAAAACTAATTTCAAAAGAAAAATTCTTATTTATTAGTTTTTTGATGAATTGCTCTAATTTTTATTAACATTCTTAGTAAAAGCACTCTTATGTACATATTTACACACACTGAAGGGCTCATATTTGGCGTTTGTCACTTACTCTTGATATACTTCATCTTCTTAGGGAATAAATTCATTTTTTTGGTAAAAAAGCAAAGTCAAATGCAAAAATCAAATCACTAAAACAATGCCCTTTTCTCATTTGATCAATAGGTTTGCATTTAGAATGTCTCTCCCCCTACTAGTTGGAGTTCTCTTGAATGACAATGAGCCTTTAGCATGGTGTTGTGCATGAGTTTCTAAATAGTGCCATATGTAAGGCCTTTTAATGTGGCCCTATGTATGCATACTCAATCAATGCATGGAAAAATTTATGATGTGCAATAGGTGGTCTTAAGAAAACTGCTTAAGGGATTTTGATGACGAGATTTACCTGTTTCTATGTTAATGAGTGTTTACATGTAGCAAGCATTGTGGTTTTTCCACATGCTATCGAATCAATGAAGGTTTAAATTTCTTCTTGGCTTGAAATTGTGTCTAAAATTTAGGGCTCCATACCATCATAGTGGGTTCTAAATTTGGTAAGTATTTTGGTGTCTTTGAAGCACTTGTTGGGATTGTTTTCTCCGAGGGATAGCTTTTGATTTTTTGTTTTGGAATCCACAATTATTATGTTGAATTTTGAGTGGCTACAAGTTTCTTAGGCACCCATACCTATTTGTATCTGATTCTTCCACGTTTTTGGACTCTTATAGTCCGGAAGACTAGTTGTGGATCAGGCTTTACTTTTTCCAACCTTCTTTTGTTGCTATGGATGAATGCCATGGTTGACCTTGACCTTGCCAAGAGAAACCTTGCAATTGGACTTTTTGCACGCAAATGTAGTTTTCCTTAATTTTTGGTGTATCCTTGGTACCCAAATTTTCTTGAGACAATTGGCTTGAGTGAACTATTTGGATGCTCTTGAGTCTGCATTTGGTGTCACATAATTTGAAACAGGTTGCTTTGTTTCCAAAACTGGTAGCTTGGTGTCCACTCCTTGTACTACCAAGGGAGAAAATCAATTGTAGATGCACAATTATAGTTGTCTATAAATTCTATTTGTGTTGTTTCTGGTGTGATAGTTGTAATGTTTCATTGTTGTGCATCTATTGCGTTGAAGCTATCGACTGACTCTTTTGATCTATCATCACCATCCTCAAAGAGATACCTTGTATCCTCCATGGAAGCAAATGTGATCTATCCTATGCGATGTTTTGTTGTGAAATACACTTGGTTTTCTAACCAATGTATATACGCCTTGTATTTTCCTTGCCATGATGCTTTCAATATTAGTTGATTATTAGGGTAATTTGAAGGTAACACAAAGAAGTTATGGGGACAAAGGGTAATCCTTTGATGTGTAGCATGAGCTCCACATAACCTCAGGCAACATTGACACCCCAATTGATTTGTGTGAACATCCTTTTCAATGGTTGTAAGAACAACTTTGACATTTTTTTAATAGATATCCAATGAATTATATTCAAATTTGTGCAAAAATTGACTAGCGCATGAATAGATAACCTGTTGTCTCCAAACTCTATAGAGATGTAAGGATCTAAACCACCGTCCTCCTCCTCTATGCTTGCTTACTAATTAATCCAAATATCTTTGTGCTTCTTGAACTCCTCTAACATTTGTTTTCTCTTTGCAGCTCGTTCTTTGGCTCCCTGTTGTGCATGTTGAACCATTTTTTCATGCTTGTCTTTCTTGATTTCAGCTGCATGTGCCCTTTCAAGCATTTATTGAGTTAATGGCAAGTTATATTTTTTTAATTGTTAGCCATTAATCCAATTGGGCATTTCCTATCCATCCAATGTAGCAAGATTTATGGCCCCACTTGGTGATATAGAATGAATCACAAATGGTCCCATACCTCGCTTTTACAATTTCTTTGCCTCTTGTTTATGAGTATAAACAAGCACATAATCTCTTGGTGAAAAAATAAAACTCTTTCATGATTTTCTTGTGAGCATACCTTGGTACTAATGCTCTTAGTTTAGTTTCATCCATATTTTCTAGTCATCCAAATAGTTAGAGCATTCATGTCCATTCCAATCAAGTTTTTTGGCTACACGCAAAGTTGGAATAAAATACTCTATGGGTAAAATAGCATTAAGTGCAAACACCATGTTATATGGTGTAGTCCCTAAGAAATTTTTGTATGCAACTCAATTCCAATCTGATCTATTTTTATTCACAATCTTGGTTAGAATCGTGCACATAACTTTGTTAGTAATTTTGGCTTGTCCATTAGCCTATGGGTGATATGGAGCTGACTTTCTATGTATAGCAATGAACTCATAAATTAAATACTCAATCAATTTTTTGACAAAGTGTGTCCCTCTATCACTAACAATTTCAATAGGTAAGCCATACCGTGTAAAAACATTTTCGTAGAAGAAATGTGACGTGGTTCTCGCATCATTTTTTTTGTGTAGCTTTTGTCTCAACCCACTTGGTTAGGTAATCTGTGGTTACTATAAGGTATTCTGCACAATTTTTGTAAGCCAAAAGTGTGATGAGGCTTACAAATTCTAAGCCCCACTCGGCAATGGCGTGTTATTCACTGCATAGACTATTCCCAATCCTTCTCTTTTAGTGGTTGTGTAATTTTGTTTAGAAATATTTAATTGGTGGCTGGCATAGAATACTGGGAAATCCATATTGCCTTCTCCAGGTTGTGCCAATATACATCCAATGGCAAAAGCAGAGGCATCGACATGCACATGGAAGATCTTATTCCAATTTGGAGCCTTAAGGATAGTAACTAATATCAATGCCTATTTCAACTTTTGAAATGATTCCTCTAAAAGCGCCGTGGTGTGAAATGTGTGTGGTGTAGTGTGCGATGTGGTGCATGCAGGAAGGGGAAGAAAAAGGAGTGCAAGGTGTGTGGGTGGAGCAAGACTCAAAAATGAGCTGCCCTTATTCTTTGTATATGTACAAAGAATAAAGGTGGTTAGTGGGCGGGCTCCCATAGCCTGGTCATCTGGGCAAGGCACATAGGCCTTTACCCCAACAATCTCCCACTTAAAGGAAAATGTGATGATAAGTGGGTCCTACTAGCAAAATTACTAGTATGTACAAGAAAACAAGTGAGAGACTCTCTCATCAACCTATGTCCACTGGCTCGCTCAGTCGATCTATATGCAGCCATATTGGCTCTAGGGATAGGCAAGTGCACGTATCCTTGCTAGAGCTTGCATGTAAATCGTACAGACAACTATGTATGGGCTGTAAAACTCCACTATGCATCATGCTAGTGTCAGTATGACTGACAACCCCTGCTACAAATGCTCTCGCTATAGCTACTAGGTCGGGCTCGACACTAGTAGGTTGTAGATGAGACACCCAAACACTGACAAAATCTGCAAAAACTTGGCTGTACTTGCCTCCTTGTGCTGTTTACGTGTACTGCATCATCATGACTACTCATCACGTATGGATGTGTCAATGCTGACATTGGAATGGCTACGTCCCTCTCATCCATAGGCGGAACTATGCATCCTAGCACCAACTCATCATCCTCTAGCATGAGTATATCAAAGAACTCCATGTCTGTCATGTCTACCTATGTCTCTAGGGAGCAGGCCACCGCTGCCTGCACAAACTCTCACAACACTTGATGTGTTTCACTAGGCACTGCCACTCTACCTTTGTCTCTATAGAGTCTACTAGCACATACTTCACAAATAAATTCTCTGTCTTGTGAGCATGGTGGAGCTCACCTGCAAAGGAGACACGCCTTGTATCTAGCTTAAAGAATGCCAACAACAAAACCAAGACCATGCCATCTCAAACCTCAAATACATGCATAGGATATATCAATCCATTGTAGGATCCTCTGGCAATCACTAATGAACTGCAAAGCATCTGGAAAGACTGATCTCTAAGCAGTATCTAACACCCAAAATCTACCTACTGTCTCATTGAGATCAAACCCTGTCTCAACTGAGGAACGTAGCGCACATGTTCTAGCATATATGATGCACCACTAGGAAATGACAAGCAAATATCTCTTACACCTAAAATGTCAAACACCGAACCATCAACTAAGTGCACACAACCAATGCTCCCACTAGAGAAGGTGCTAAACCACTCATGATGCGGTGTGATGTGAAAAACTGCATCCTCATCTAGCAATCAATGTGGAGAAGTGTCACCTCTCAAAGACATGTAAGCAGGAGGAATGCTAAAGGAAAACATGACATCACCATCACTGGCATATGAAGCCACAACTCTAGTATGTGCCAAAACCGACCAAAAACCCTAGCAAACTAGCTCACTCCTAAACGAGTGGCTCTATGGACATGTACCTATCCAAAAAAGCTATAAACCTATGAACTTGCTATCTTCGAGCTTTATCTAGCTCAAGTTGTATCTGCATATGCATACATAGCATGAAACTTCACAAAACCATGCTAAAAGTTGCTCCTTGGAATGCCCCACATGATCATACATAGTATGCACTACAATAAAGCGAACCCTATGAGAAAATCTCCAGGAAGCTAGCACACTACTTCATCAGTCGAAAAAACACATCGATCAAAAACCAAGCACAAAGCACAATCAACCAGCTGCATGTGGTCAAAATCGCTTTTTGAGAGCCACATTCAAAGGAAAAACTACGTTGGAATGGGCCGTAGGAGCCGCTATGTGCCAGTGTGTGCCGTTGAAGCAGGAAAATGGGAGTATCGTCGAGGACAAAATGCTATGGAGACTACGTCAGAGGCTAGAAGCTTTAGATGGGGGCTAGAGGAGAGCTGGAAACTCTCTCACTTACTCTTTCTATGTTGGGCTCGAGAAAACCTGGTAAATGCCACCTTTCGTTTCGGACAGAAGAGATTCCAAAATAATAGCCATCGATTCTCAAAGTTAATGTTGAGAAAGAAAATTTCCAAAACCGTAGCCGTGTTGTTGCTGAACGAGAACTGATCCAATGCCGGGGGATGTGCGGGCTTACTCTCACGGATGCTCACATGCAATACCTGTGTGCATGCGCGCACCAAGAGTGCGTGCACCGTCGCTCATTTTGTCGCGACCAAGAGAGTTTTGAAGCTCTCTCTCTTGCTCTCTCTTTCCACTTAAGAAGAGGAATCTGTTGGGGTCGAGGCTATGGGGGATGCCGCCTGTGAGGGTTCATGGCGAGGAGAAGGTGCAGAGAGAGAGAGAGAGAGAGAGAGAGAGAGAGAGAGAGAGAGAGAGAGAGAGAGAGAGAGAGAGAGAGAGAGAGAGAGAGAGAGACTCTGGATTCACAACAAAAAAAACACGCTACTATTGATAATTATGCTTGTGTAGAAGCCTTACAATGTATATAAAGCAAAAGTGTATCATGCAAGACTTGACTTACAACTAAAAGTAGTGAGTTGCATGCTATATAGCTTGTACCCACGAGCTAAGACATTACTGGGCTTCAATACCCAACAACCCCCCCTTAATCCCAAACCACTGATAATGGACTCGAGACAGACAGACCACGATAGAGTTCATTCACCTGAAACCATGAGTAGAAGCCCCCCCCTTGACTATATCATAGGTGTGTGTGTGTACTTCTTTCGAACAACCAACAGTGTGAGACATACCAGAACTCGACCAAACAACAAGGGTGGTATTACCATTTTATTTTATGGCAGTGTCTATAACCCATACAAAAGTTTGGCATGACAGTAACCGACTACCGATAGGCTAAAACAAGGCTTTGAAATTGATAATGACAACATACAAAATTTGAAATAAACCTATGACATTGAACATGTAAAATCGACATTGAACTTTGCAAATTGGTGATGGACCAAGTTCTTCAAAACAAAGCTTCTTCGTTCTTGTGGATGTCGATGTGGTTGAGCACGTCATAAACCTTGCTTGGCACTGTGAACATGCCTGTGAAGCCAGTAAAGACTCTTTCGAATAGATCTTCAGTACCAAATAGATCTTCAGCGTCAGTTCTATCTTTGCTTGCACATATTAAGCTATTGTAGAAATATGCTTTAGAAGCAGAAGGGTTGACAAGATCCGTCCACAATTTATTATATCCGAACTAACACGCCTTCAACTTTACGAGTCAATAGGTTACTGATCCGAGCACGGATGGCGTGTCTTGAGGGTGTGACTGGCCTTATGTGTGAACCTTAGCTTTAATAAGAGGTCTGTTGATGTGTTAAGTCAACCTTTAAAAAAAAAAAAAAAGACCTGTAATAGAGTCGGCTGGTGTTAGCAGCTGGACACACCCAACGGAGAATGATTGCTCGGCAGGATATTATTTTTTGCAATTATTCTTTAATTGAGAAAAAATCGTCATTTTAGCTTTGTAAATAGTGGGGCTTGCAGAAGCTTCTAGATTGTATCCCATTTTTGACATTTAGATTGAGTGAATGGTTAAATTGGAACCTTAGGGTTTGAGATTGTAAGGTATTTATACCACTTTTGACCTTAATGAGAAAAACCTTTGTCATTTTTAAAAGTTCTGTCTGTGTGAGTGAGAGTACTCTGTGTACGAGAGAGAGTGAGAGTTTTATCTTAACAATACGTGCGCATCGGTGGTCAGAATCGAGTGCGGAGAAGTGCAGCGTGTTGCCCCCGACGAGAGCTACGCGCCAACACCTACATTGCGTGTGTACGACCTGGGTTTGCGAGCTTGACCCACGAGCTATATCTGGTGATTCGGTGAGCATACGTTGTCTATTTTCGCATTTCAGCATATCCACGTGTTCGCATTGAGTAGAGCTACACATTAGGCACTTTAGTTTTCGGAAACGACGACCTGAAAATTTTGACCAGACATCCTACGTGATTTTGCACCAGGTGTTTAAGGTTGGGTTTTTGGTTCATGGACCTTAGGGAGAGCGACCTATTGGTGTTAATAGGGTTTCCTTCAAGTTTTGTGGCGTTTCGAGAACGTTTGATGGGTATTTGGATCTTGAAAGCGTTGTAGGAAATCTCCTCTTATGCACTCTTGAAGGCTGTAGCTTAGACATTGGGTAGAGACCTATGTAGGAAGTAGTCGAGTGTAGGTTGACACCCTATTCTTGCTTCCACGCGCCTGTGGGTCGAGCTTCGTCCTTAGCTGACAAATCTTGCTAGGTGAGTTCTCGCTGTGCTGACGTCTGCCTCTCTCGCCTGCGCCACTCACCATCGCAAACAACCCAAAACCTGTGGAGCATAGTGATAATCTGTTCCACGGGCCACAGCGTAGCATTAGCTTCGCGTTATCATCTGCCTAGCCTCCTACTCATGCACACCTATCCCCTCCAAGGCATGCTACGGCTACACCTCCTCGCACGCTACGGCTACACCTTCTCACACTGAATACAACTCCTGCGCAGAGCCGAAGCTCATTAGCAACGTGTTGGGATCCGCAGCATCTTCGGGTTGCACGGTGCTATCAACAACACGTCGGTATCCTCAACATCTTCGGGCTGCACGACGCTAACAACACAAGTGGTGAGAACACCTCTGCTCCTCCTCGGCACCATTACGACTCCGCGTGGCGCTACAGCAACTGCATCAACTGCTTCAACCCATGCCTGTGCACCTTTGAACGCCATTGCAGCTCCGGGCGGCTCCACGTGGCTCTGCATCAACCCAAGTGTCTATTGCCTAACCATGGTCTCCGTGGCCTAGTCCATGCTGCCTAATCCTTGCTACCGGGCGAAATCAACACGGCTGCATGCAATAACGTCTGCTGCAAAACCCATGCTACCAGGCGGAATTAGCACTGTTGCATAAAATAGTGCCACAAGCGCTGGGTCACACTACACAAGCGCCGAGTCACAATAGTGCCACCTCACAATACCAAACTTAAACCTTCCGCCAACCTTACGTGTAACCTCAATTTGTAACCGCAACTATGCAACTTTACATCAACAACTGCAATGACTCGGTGTAAAACAACCCCGACCTCGGGCCTTTCTCATCAACCCACAAACTTCCCAACTACACCGCAAGGAGCACTTGCCATGGAAGACTATGGATTCGAAGACTTCGCAAGCAACGCGCAACATCAAGACTCACCCTTGGCGGCCAACTTGGAGATCACCTCGCCAACGGAGAGCCAACAAAGCTCTCAAGCCTTTAATAATAACCCGGAGCTTACCCTAAATGCCTCCAATACCTTTGACCACGACATGGTGGACCCTTACAAAATGATCGCAGAAGAGCTCGAACACCTCCATGAAGAAGCTTTTAACTTCTCTCTCAACCCACAACACACTAGGATTCAAGAGGATGGTGTAGAAGAAGAAGAAGAAGAAGGAGAAGCTAACTCCCCCGTCCGACTCAACCTTAGCCCATAAGATAACTTCACCCCACCCGCCCCCACAAAACCTTACAAACGACCTCAATCTAATCTCCGAATTTCCCTCAACACTACTAAACCAAACCTACCTAACCCAAAGCCCTTACCTTCCAGTTCTAAAGTTGAACCCCCTCTCAACCTTGGCCATGTCTCTCCCCCTCCTTATATAGAACCCCCCTCCCTTCCCCTTGATAAACCAAAAGAATTTGAAGAAATCCTTTCGTTCTCCCTTGTCGAATTTCAAAAGCTACACAAAAAGAAATGCAAAGCTACAACTTTCACCACCCACTTAGAAGAGCTACACAAGCAACAATTGGCCCCTAATAGTCTCAACATGAAGCCACCCCGTCTACAAATTGAAGACACTCAAGCTCAAGCCCTTCTCAATGCTAAATTCACCGCCCTCACCATCCAATACCAATTAGATTGTACCCAAGCGGTTATTGTAGCCAATAAACTTCTCCTCCAAAACCTCAACAAAGAATTAAACAACTACCACACTAGTGTCACCAACCGTCTCTCTAGCCTCACAACAAAACTCTCACACATCTCTCTACCTTTGGTCTCTATCTCCGATTGGCAACGTCACTTGGAAAAATGGAAGGACTCTACTCTTCAACAATTTCTCTCGCTCATGAAAACATATATAGTTAACACCCACCTAACCACCGTCAAGGATGAAGAAGCTAGGAAGGCTAGAAAGCGAACCATCACCTCTACCCTTGAGGAAATAACCCTTCTCCCCAAAGAAGAATCCATAAAGGAACTTGTTGAGCGGGAAGTGTGCAAACAAATGAAACACCTTCCCTCCTCTAAAAACTCCCATCTCACCCTATCTAAATCACCCCTTGTCCATCCCTCTTCTAAAGCTCCCTTTCTTCCACCTAGAGTCTCTCTCCCAAACAAGCAAACCAAGCCCGGTCCAACCACCAAACCTAACAAAACTCTCTCTCATCACCCTTTCTCCCAAAACAAAGCTACTAAGACTAACTCTCCCCCTTTCAAAAACGTAAACTCCCTCCCCCACACTACTCCAAAGAACATACCATACCACCTAAATACCCTCTCAATCGCATCCATAATCTCTTTTCCCCTAAGCCTCCTCCACCTCTTCCGCCTACCTCAAACCCCCATTCTATGTCGCATAACAACCTTCAATCTACCTCCCGTAATAACCATGTACTTCATCCTAACCATATCTCTTCGTCTTCGGGAAAAGGAAAAGGGAGGAGAGACTAGGGCAAACCCACCCAACCGCATGGGTACATCTACTTTTTGACAAGCCACCCCTCCTCCCTACACTATGGATGCTTAATACCTCTCCTTCAACTCCCTCTCCTTCTAGTCCCTCGACTACGACTTTGCCTAACTCGATGAGCCTCCAATGCGACGTGACAACGACATGCATGAACCTCCGATGCGACGCGACAACGACATGCAAAAACTCAAGGAAAAGGAATAGATTTTGGCTCCCTCTTACCAACCCACACGAGTACAAACTCAAAATTTTTGGTAAGCAACCGGCCTACTCTTTTGATAACGCCGTTTCTACAAACTTTGTACATAACCTCACCACACATCCCCTCACTTTCAATGAAAATAAATGCTTGAACTTGGGTCTCAAGTACATCCCGCCTCCTCCCAATCCTACACCCAAACACCTCCTAGAAGCACACGAAACCTTAGGAAGAAGCTTACAACTTAAAGATTTCTTCAAAACCAAAGAAGTCTCCTCCTTTTCTCCATTTAAATTACCCAACCCCCATTGGAAACCACCCGAAAAGAATCCCTCTCTAGAAATTATCACAGAACTTAACAAACTGCATCTCATACATAAATTGGTTAGCTACAACACTTCCTTCTCTAAACCTCCAAAGTTTGTACATTGAGCCCTCATATCTCTCTCACACGATAACTCCATTGTTATTAAACCCGCCGACAAAAACCTTGGTCTTACTATCCTCTCAAAGGAATGGTATGATAATGAGGCACTTAGACAAATCAATGACCCCATCACCTATCAACCAACTACCCCACCTCCTCACAACTACCTAGCCTCTCTCCTCTCTACCATCATCCACAGATACACCCTCTACCATCATCCACATATACACCCTCCTCCCCATGGAGCAACGTATCTTCATACTTGCACCCCTCTCAAAACCTTTCAAACCCTGCCGAATCTACTTCCTCCCCAAATTGCATAAACCATCCCTTGTCGCTAGACCTATTTGTGCTTACAATGGCTATTTTTTGGAAAATGCATCAAAATGGCTGCAGATAGAGCTATACCCAATCCTATTGAGTTACAAACAATATCTAAAAGACTCCCTATCCCTAATCAAAGACCTACACCATACCCATTTTCCACCAAATTCTCTCCTTTTTACTTTTGATATAAACTCCCTCTATCCTAGCATCCCAATAGACCAAGGACTCATTGCTCTTAAAACAACCATTTGTAAACATTTCGATCCTACAAAAACCAACTTCATAATCTCTCTTTCTACCCTCATCCTTACACAACACTACATCAGTTTCAATAATAGAACTTTCAAACAAATCAAAGGCACAGCAATGGGATCCAATTTTGCCGTGGTGTATGCTTGTCTTTTCCTTTTCCACCTAGAATCCCAATCCCCTCTTCTCAATGACCCAAACCTGGCATACTTCAGAAGATTCATTGATGATGCCTTTGGAATATGGACTGGCCCCATTGAATCTTTAACAATCGCCCTCAATACCTACGCAAGAGCTTTGCTTGAACACATTAAAAGCACCCCCTCCATTTCTACCAATCAAGCCACAATCCTAGACATCCACTTCTTCAAGGGACCCAAATTTTTAACCCATGGCATCCTAGACTCTAATTGCTTCCAAAAACCTCTAAACTCTTTCCACTATATACCATGGATCTCTTGGCACCCTACCCACCAGAAAATAGTCTTCATCAAGTCAGAACTTAGGAGGTACATTATGAGAGAAAGCTCCTTCGAACAGTACCTCAGCACAAGGAATCTCTTTTTTATCAGACTCAGGAAAAGAGGCTATCCTAGGCAAGTGCTTCTCAAAGTATTCAACTCAATCTCTTATTCAGAAAGGGATAACCTCTTGAGTAAACCTTCCTCAACAAAGAACCACCACTCCCCAACCATCTTTAAAATACCTTTTGCCCCCGAACTAGGAAACTCAAACCCTCCTTGGCAATTGGTAAACCTATCCATCAAGCTTGCCTAAATTCGCCAAACCTCTCCCACTTAGATAAATCCATCACATGCTGGACCACAGGACCCAATTTACATACACTCCTCATAAACAAACCTTATGCACCATAATAACATTCAACCTACCCAAAACTTACCCTCATTTGTCTTTACCTTACTCTCTGTGCAGGTTGATGGATCATACTACTTCGGCGCATGTTTTGCCCCATATCCCGCTTTTTCTACCTCACTTATGATCCAAAGATTGTTTTGTACCCATCTTAAGAGCATAGCAATTTTTTGTACCCATCTTAAGAGCATAACAATTTTTTGTACCCTACTTTTGAGCAAAACCATCTTTTGTACCCCGCTTACGAGCTAAATAATTCTTTTTGTACTCCACTTATGAGTAAAATCACCTTTGAACCCCACTTACGAGCAAAACCAATTTTTTGTGCCCCACGGATTAACAAAATCCCTCTTGGTGTACCCCACTTATAGGCAAAACCCTTCCTCTTTGCAACCCTTTTTCCTTTGCTACCCTCTTTCTTGCACCCCATGTACGGGCAAAACCTTCTTAGTACCCCACAGATGGACCAAATCTTCTTTGGTCACGACTCTAAAACTCCTCCGACACTACTCTCAACCACCGTTGTCAATACTCTACCATAAATCTCTACTGCTAAATGTATTCACTTACCAAAACAATTACCACGCATATCCCTTACTGCTCTACCCAAACCAAGCTCTGGAATCCTCCCATAAGTATTACCTAATTTTATATAAGACTCCTTCGCGCATATTTTCTGCGTAAACCCTCCCAACTTAACGAACTCACCCTAAGGGAGTCTATCTTTCTCCCTCTTTAAACCTATGAAGAATAAGGCTCACCCTTAACATTCATTCTCATGTCACTCTCACACACAACTATACTCTAGTCTTTTTGAATTCTAAGTTCAAAAATCTAAACCTACTTCCCCCCCTCTTTTTCAAACACCTTCCCTCCCAGAACTCACCCTACTTAAACAAACCCCTACTCCCTTCCCATAACTTCTTTACATTGCCTCCTTAGTAACACCACTGATGAGCTCTCTTAAGAGCGAAACGCGTTTGGTTTCTTCTCCTCCCAAACCCCCCCCCCATCCCACATGAAGCTAGAGTGTTCCGCACGCTTGGTCCTTCTCGAATTTTTTATGGAAACCCTAGGCAGGTGACCGAGACTAGTCCTTGAGGATAGGGATTCTCTGGCTTGCCAGAGTCTCGTTTTACATTTAGATAGGATCAGAGGATGGAGGACTCTCTAGGTCTTAGGAGGAGTCTAGGGAGCGAGTGTCTGGCCTAGATCCTTCGACTTAGGTAGACTTAGATAGTTTTAGGTATTAGTTGAGTTGTGGTGTAGAGAGTAGGAGTTGGAGTGTTAGAGACGATGAAAGGATAGTTTGAGAGTCCGGAGAGGCCAGGAAGCAACCGAGACACCAATATCACCATCTCACATGATGAGTAGGAGTAGGGTAAGTAGACATCATGATTTATGATCTGGAGCACTTCATGCATGTTATATTTGCTGTTAGGCTCATCACAAGGTTGTAAAAGACAGAAAAGAGTGTTTACAAGCTGAAGTGAAGTTCAAAAGTTTCTGTGAGTGTTTCTGAGAGAGCTGCACAGCATAAGGAGTACTTCTGTCAGAAAAAAATTAATTTTGAGCCAGAAGACATCCTACGCATAGGATGTCTACAGGGTGTTCTGGTGAAAATTTTGAAATTCGGAGTTGACTCGTGTGTTTAGAAGGTAGGTTTTACCCTATTTTCACCTGGAAAGTGGAAGTTTGACCATATCTTGACAGGATAAGGCCAAATAGAAAGGAAATTGCCAGACATCCTACCCAAATTGTGCCAAGGCATTATTTTAAGACCAAAACCATAGGATTGCTGCACGAGCATGATCTGCATGATTTATTGAGTTCCTGAGAAAGGTTTCATCTCAATTGGGTGAGAAAATTGGGTTTTAAGCAGACTTTAGCATTTTCGACAAAAAAGGGCTAGGATAGCTAAAATTGGGGTCTTTTGAAATCCAAACTAAAATCTAAGCATAGCACTGGGTTGCTAACATCAAGGGGAAGCTGTGGCTCATGTTTGGGGTCAAACAGACCATATAGACATCCTACGCGTAGGATGTGTTCTGTGTGATTTAGCACTCCAAACCAAGGGGAATCTGTGCGAAAGGCAGCCCTACGACTAAAAAGATATGTTAAGTTCTACCCTGTGGAAGAACTGCCAACTCAGTCCAGACTTATGCTTATATTTATTCGAGGACTGAGGAATGCAGATCTCCAGAAGGACTTACATATGAAGAGGAGCATGACGTTAAATGAGTTAACTAAGGAGGCTCTTTACCTTGTAGACAATTGTGCGGTCTGCAAGGAGGGTGAATTCAAGGATCTTGATGACGATTCATCCTCACAACAAAGTAGAAGCAAGTCCGCTAAGACATCACCGAAAGGAGAAGTAGCTGTAAGCTAGGAGAAGCTTGTAGAAGAAGTGCTAAAAAAGATTAACCTCTATGCCAAGCCTCATGCTAAATAGCCAAAGTGGTGTGCTATTGAACAAAAATGGACAAACCATGTAACGGAGGAATGTTATTATAACAAGGGATATGTGAGAGAACGACCTTATGCTTCCCAGGCTCAAATAGCATCTCCTCAACTTCCACCGATGCCTAGGTATCAGCAGGCAACCTACCAGGACCTGTAGGTGTAGAAAGACCACAACCAGTGTTGGGGCAGCAACCACCCCTACCAAGATTATGACTAGCCAACATAAGATACACACCAACAGTAAATGAACTAGAGGAGAAGGCTTTGGTACCTATGCATGCATATTACGAAGATTCCAATGGATATGCTACAAATCCTGTCTATTATCCATCGGAAGAACCCCCAACGCTAGAACCTTGGAGCATGATGGGAAGTGCAGGACCACCAACAACTGCACAGGCAGCAGGAGAAGGAAGATATAGCTTCGATGAATGAACATTGTTGTCCATAGCCACGGAGGCATGGGCGGGTAGAGACATGCATACCAACAAAGAGGAGCTCAAGGAGCATCTCAACAGCCTAAGGGACCATGCTACAAGTGTGGTGGAGACCATTGGCTAAGAGACTATCCCCATGATGAAATCATTAGAGTCAACGCATATTGCACCGAGTGTGGAATTACTCATTTGATTCCTGATTGCTTTAAGAACCCGAGCAAAGGAGCAAAAACTACCTTGAACATGCTGGAAGTAGTGCCTTCCAGTGGAGGGTCAGAAAACAAGACAGTAATACCTATTCAGGCAGTGACACGAGCCCAAGCTCAAAGAATGACAAATGAACCCATAATTGAAGAGACAAAAACCGATGCCCCAAGTTCATAAATGAAAAATCAGAGAAGCACTTGGAAAGCTAGAAAGGAGCGTATGAAAGCCAGGAGAGAACGAGAGCAAACGGTTCTATCCGAGGAGTTAAGACACACAAAGGATAGATTAGAGCAGTTAGAGGATCTAACTAGTTTAAGCTCACACACTGCGGCAACCATAGCACCCAAGGAAATAGCAAAACCCAAAAGTGTAGGATCAGGAGGATCAGTGTTGGCAGAAAAGTAGAGGATCAGTCCACCCCTGTGGCATGCACAATCACTTTAGCCGAACTCCTAAGGCTACGGCCAAACATGTGGACCACCGTAGGCAAATGCTTAGAAAAATTTGGAGTAAAAGACCCCACCTCGAAGCTTCAAGAAGGGATCAGAGAATTGGACAAGCCTGAACTAAACACTAGGCCAGTACCTTTAAACAAGGTTGGAGAATATTGCGAGGGAGAAGATGGAAATACCACACTATCAGTAGAATTCCAAGGAGTAGTTTCCAAATCTATTCTTGACAGTGGAGCAGGAGTCGCTATCGCTACCAAGGAAATCTGGAAAAAATGGGGAAAACCGGCTTTGAGAGCTACCATAATGAAATTGCAACTGGCATGGAGTCAATATATCACTGATTTCTTAACATATCAATGAAAACACACCAAAGACTGAAACAATTAGGGGTTTATTGGCCAACTATGTATGCTGACACACATGCTTATGTTAACAATTATACTATATGTAGTGCCAAATGACTGGTGGATCACGCGATATTGTTTCAGGTAAATATTTCACCTGCATGGAGTCAATATATCATTGATTTCTTAACAACAAGGACATTTCCTGAAAACATAACAAAATTACGGAAAAGGGCAATAGAGCTGGAGGCTCGCGACTTTAATTTAATTGGGAATCAACTCTATAAGCGAGGAAAGGACAATCAACTTAGAATTTGTGCAAGTGAAAGTGAATACCTGCTGATTCTAGAACACGCACATGGAGGTATAAGTGGAGGCCATTTTTCAGGCGATAAGACGGAGAAAAATTGTCTTAACCACAGGAATATGGTGGCCTACATTGCATATGGATGCTGAGGAGTTTGTAAAGCGTTGTGACGCATGTCAGCGCACCAAGGTGCCGATAAAGAGAGATGAGATGCCACTACGGCCAATGATGGCAGCAAGGGCATTTGCAAAATGGGACATTGATTTTGTGGGGCCTATTTCACCCCCTGCATATCGCACCCATACCCAATATAACATTGTGGCTACGGACTATCTCACAAAATGGGCGGAAGCCAAGGCAACACAAAAAGCAGACACGAACCACTGCACAATTTTTGTATGAGAATGTCTTTGTACGATACGGATTACCAATAGAAATTGTCAGTGATTGAGGAACACATTTTCTTAATAAAGTCATTGAGTATCTGCTAGAGGAATTCATGGTCATACATAGGAAATCTGCTCCATATCATCCACAGGCAAATGGACAAGCTGAGGCCACAAATAAAACACTATGCACTGTTCTGACTAAAATTGTATCAGAGTCAAGGACAGACTGGGATCAGCAGTTACACTCAACACTATGGACATACAAGGTAGCTTACAAAACATCAATCGAAACGACACCGTACAACATGGTGTTTGGTCTAAACGCTATATTACCCATACAATTTTTAGTTCCAACTCTACGAGTAGCGAAACGCTTGGAATGGACAGGGCATGAGCTCTCTTCAAGAATAGATGATCTTGAAAAGCTAGATGAACTTCGATTGAGAGCTGTAGCTTCGATCTATGCTAAAAAGAGAAGACAAAAAGAGTTTTTTGACAAGCATGTGCGCACGAAAGAGTTCAAAACAGGTGATTATGTACTTGTTCATATCTTGAAGCAACATGCCAAGAAACTTAAAAAGCGAGGGATGGGACCCTTTGTGATTAGTGAATTATCACAAAGTGGAGCTGTCCAACTTGCTACATTAGCAGGAGAAGGAATGCCCAATTGGATTAGTGGGTGTCGATTAAAAAAATATCATTTACCACTAACACAGGATATGCTTCAACAAATCCATCAAGAAAAACAACGGATGAAAGAGACACAGAGGGTACGAGAAGAGGCCCAAGCAGAAGCAAAATAAAGCATTGCAAAAAGAAGGCTTCTACGACAACAACAACAATGTGGATCACCGTTGCCAATAAATGCTATTCGACTAACAAATTTTGGTGAAGACACAGTGGAGCCAATAATTGCAGTCAAAGTGGGTAGCAATCAAGTTGAATCGACGGCATTGCTTGATTCTGGAGCTCAAGCAAATATGATCTCTTACAAATTATACAAACAACTCAAAGCCCAAAGATCAACTACATCCTACTCCACAAGTGCTGGAAAGTAGTACATCACATTCGCTAAAAACATTGGGCTGGATTATATTGCATGTACAAATACATCAATATATTTACCCACACAAGTTTTACGTGGTGGAGGATGAGAGCACACTACACCACATATTGTTGGGACAACCTTGGCAAAAAGAGTATAATGTGTAGATAGATTGGAATTCGGATGTAGTCAAAATTCAACATGCACAAGAACAACAGGTGGTAGAATTTTCTCAGCAACTCCGGAAGAACCAGATGACAGCACCACAATCACCGGATAAAGAACCAAAAGGATGGGTGCCACTAAAGTACAACACAATACCCATGGCGAACAACGAGGGAACTGCCAACCATGTTCACTACAAACATAAAACAACACAGACCACAGTGAAAAGATCAAGGTTAGCAACACGCAAAAAACAACTATGGGTGCGGAAGGATAGAGGTGACATGGCAGACAAACCATAATACAACAGAAGAAGTCAACAGAAGCACACAGTTCAACCAAAAACCAAGGGAATAAAAAAGATATGGATCCCAAAGAGAATTCTCAGTAACAACTTAAATGCGACTCGCATTTGGATCCCAAAACCAAAGCAACAGGAACTCCCTTCAGTACAAGCGACATCGGCATGCAAACACACACTACATATGAAACCGGCAAACCGATCTATGTGGATGTAGATCAGGAGCACAAAAATGACGACCACGAACAAGGCCATAAACCTCCAAAAAGCTCCAAAACAAAGCTACAAATGGAAAGCAAAAGAAACAAAGACTATGGCCAACTCCGACACGACAATTCTCTCCAAGGAAACAACCATGACCGTATCGACAGTAGTGGCAAACCAAGCGACTTTTGCAAGAAAGACGATCAAACAGAGAGATGTAGAGTTACAACTTTTACTTGCAAAGAAAATGCACCAACCAAATCAACAACAAACAGGCAACCTCGACGTCGAATGCCAATAAGCATCTTGCTTATTCCCTCCTCTTGCATAACATTGATTTTTCCATGCATTGACTGAGTATGTATCATATAGGGCCACATTACACGGCCGAGCATTAGCACAATTTTTAACCCATGCACGGCACATACACCGAGGCGATACCTTGTCGTCCGGGAGGACTCCGTCTAGGAGGGGGGGAGGCATTCTCAAATGCGGACCCAATGGTAAAAAGAGCAAAAAAGGGCATGTTTTTTGACTATTTTAGAGGGTTGTCGTTTGATTGCAAACTTTTCTAGACTAACCTAAGTACATATGCCCTTATACAACATGAATCTACAAGTATATAGGGTCAAACGCCAAATCAAGCCCCTAGGTGTGTGTATATAGGTAAAAATAGCCATTTTTCGGACAAAATATTGGTAAAACGGAGAAAACCGGCCATAAAAATTGCATGTGAGTGTATATAGTGTTTTGCGGTGATGTTTTTGGGTTATTATGATTTTTGGGGATTTTTTGGGTTTAATTTTCTATTTTCTTTTTAATTGTACTAATTATTGGCAGAAAAACTTCAAAAATACAAAAAGCAGGTGAAAGACGGTCTAATGAAAAACAAAAAATAGAGGGATAATCAGTGACTATAGGACAACCTATGGTACAATGGGGGTGCAATTATTTGAATGGAGCGGAAAGCGTATTTTGGCCAGATTTTGACCGAAACGTTAAATTTCTCGGAAACTGGGCAAATGGAGTCCAAATCAAGAATTTTTTGAGCCTAAACCGCATCTCGCAAGAAGTTGGGAGCACATGTCAAATTTCATGGAAAGTGGTTCGGGGACCCTCATTATAAGATTTTTTCACTTCACTTAAAGCTCATTTCTACTATTGCCTTCTTGAGAAAGAGCTCTTGCCACCTAGAGCGAACCAGACTTCCAACGGCTTCTACGACGCGCACGACGATCCGACAGGCTCTACATATGAGATGTAGGCTCACCACCTTGAGCTTTTCACGTATGTTTGATGTTTTGTCGCAAAAACTAGCATAGGGTTCACACGGGGGAACGAGCAGTAGAGACCTACAGGTAGAAGTGGCACCTAACGGCTAACCCAAAAGCAATAAGGCTTCATCGGTGGTTTACCCTAGCATAGGAGACCACTTTTGAATACACAAAGGAGGCAGAAAACCATTGGGAAAAACCCTAACTGCTAGAGCCCTGCAAGAGGCCACCAAATGGTAAATCGGTGGAAAGACGCCCAAATGCTACCGAAACTCATGGGTAGGAGCATCTCGACATGCTCTACAAGTCTATATAGCCCACATGGCCATAAGGCAACCCGAAGCGGCACTAAGCTTCAGAAATGGCATTAGACACACAAAGCGTCAACTAGCTCTCACGGCCAATACGCATGTCCGTTTGCCACCAAACTTCGGCGAGCGGCTTTCCTAGACCATCAACAACCAAGTCCTATGGTGGTAGACCACCACAAGTCATCGACGACATGTAAACGTAACCACGGGTGCTTCCAGAGCGACAAATTGCCAAATAGAGCTCCGGTGAAGCCAAAGTCAACAAAAACCATATGGCAAGGATCCCCAAGGAACCGTGAAGCTATGGAGACTAACATCAAGAAATTTCACCGCCGAAAAGCACTCCAAGGGTCAGAAAATGGCTCAGAGGCTCTGAAATCCAAACAAGGAGTTTCTATCTATCTATTTGACTTTTTTGTTGAAATAGGGCTTAAAAGGGACTCAGGGGGGCTCAGGGCATATACCAGTAGCACTTCTCATATAGATTTCATCAGGAGACATCCTATGCGTAGGATGTCTCAAGGCCATATATGGGAACCAAACTCAACATCTCATCTCACACACAGCTTCTGCATAGCTTATACATGCTAGCCATCAAGTTTCATCACATTTGGACAAAAATTGACCTCATATGCATAAAAAAAACGGAAAGTCAGAGCATAGAGGCAATAATGGGTCATAGACCTACCAAAACTAGTCCAAATCACATGAAACTTGCACAATATACTCATGAGCACATTGCCAAGCTAACTGTGGGGTCAGATGTGAAAATTAATGAAATAGACATCCTACGTGTAGGATGTCTAAATGACCTATTTGACCTCCTGCTAGTATTTTTGAGTTCCAGATGTCTTTATAACACCTTCACAAGCTCATGTATCAAATTTCAAGCCATTCCCATCACATTTGGCCCCCAAAACCTCCAAGATGCACTTTTTGAGCCTAAAAACACTACACATGCTCTTAACAACATCAATGCTTATCCAAATCAAAATCTAAGAGCAGGGCCATGTTCCACATGCTAAGGGCTACCAACAGAACCAACTTCAAGTCATTTTGATAAAATAGACATCCTACACGTAGGATGTTTCCAGTGTCATTTTGACCTACTGTGCAAGAACTGACTTCATGGAAACCATTTACATGGTGCAAGAAGCCTGTATATCAAATTTCAACCCAATTGAATATCATTTGCCACCTGTTTAAGACATCCTACCCAATTTGTGAGCCAAAAGCCTAAATCTATCCAAAATTGCACTTTTTGATGCCCAAACCCAATTCCAATGACATAGCCATGTTGCACGGGTCAAGGGCCACAAGCCTGCCAAGTTTCACAAAAAACAGAGAAGGTAGACATCCTACGCGTAGGATGTCTACTGATTATTTTTTAGCCAGAAAGCTACTGTGAGAAGATGCAGAGTTCCCTACTTCCTTTTGAGTTCTTATTTCAATTTTCAAGTCATTTTGGTAGTCAGCAGAACTCAGTTTATCAACTAATATGTAAAAAACTCTAACTTTGGACTACTGAGTGCAACAGGATCCATGGCACCCGCAAATCACATGCAAAGAAGAAGAGGATGACTATAAAGGACTACTTGGAAGAAGTGGAGCCTTTTGTGATCCCAGAGGGAACCCTAAAGCCCACAAGCACATGGATTCAAGATGATCTGCTAGAGACCAATGATCTAAGAATCTACCAAGGAGTATTGAAAGATCCAGATGGAAATGCAGTGGAGCTACCCATGATACCTCAAGAGCTCAATGAATTTGTGAGGAGAGCAAGATGGGGGATTACTTGGAGAAACTGGATCTCCACAACTACTTTGAAGCCTTGCCAGTAGGGATTGATGTTAAAAGAGTGTGGGAATTTGTCACCACAATCAAAGAAGATGGAGTGGCCCGAGTCACAAATCTGCAAGGCAAGCCTGATACAATGATTGTCATCACAAAGAGGGTGGTGGCAGTTGCACTTGACATTTCAAACAAAGGATAGAGTGTGACAAAGAGGCGAGATGACGTCAAGGTCTACTCAGAAAAGAAGAATAACTACACATTTGAAGATATTGCAAACCCGAAGGTGGCTATCATGAGCCAACTATACAATCAATACTTCCACATGTGTACAAAGCAGCCACAGAAATACAGGATGCCACCTAGAGCCATTGCCACCACTTTCACCTGGGCAATGCAGAAGAGAAAACCAAAAGAGATAAATTATGCTGCTTACATCCACGACAATCTTGTGAAGATGGGGACCAAAAATCCCACCTATATTGTACTTGGTGAGCTGATAACAAAAGTTGTCTATGGAGCATTGCATGCCAAGGGAAACTGGCCTCTACCTCCCTCACAAAATGATTGGCTAAAGCTAAAGGAAGATAAGGAAGAAGAACCTCCCAAGGCACCCAGGGTAGCCACACGGTTGAAGCGCAGGTTAGAGATTGTGCTAGAAGAGCTGCCACAGTCAAAGAAGGGAAAGAAAGAAAATCTACAGGTGCCAATCAAGGAAACCAAGTCACAGAAAGCGGTGCGGCTAGAAAGAATGATGGAAAGTTTCAGAGCCGAGAGAGCACTCAAAGGGGATCTGAGCGAGTTGTGGAAGCCATCCCTTGAAGCTATGTCTGGATCATCTCGAAGGATTCGCCGGGATTTGTTCGAAGATTATCTCAAGAACTTCGAGATCTTAGATGCTACGGCGGAGAATATCCCGAATATCCCTTTTACAAAAGAAGAGGTGGACAAAGTGAGACGGCAGCTGCTAGAAGAGCAGGAAGGCCAAGAAAGAGAGAGAAAAACCAAGGTGGATCGGGATTTCAAGAAGAAGCCACCAACTCCACCGTCAAGCCGGGAATCCAGCCCACCACCATCACCACCTCCTCTTAATCCTCCACAAACCCAACAAAAAGAGGAGCTGAACAGAACTGATGAACGAAAAGATTCCAAGCAAGAGAAGAACAAAGAGGAAGAGCAGAAGGCAGAAGCTAAGCCAAAAGATGAGCAGCCGGATCCAGAAGAAAGAAATATTTAGAATATTTTTTGATCTTCTAGCTGCTGGGTACTCTCGAGAAGAGGCTACTGCAGCTTTTGAGTTGTCGAGCACAAGACCCAAAGAATATAAGCAGAGCCTTCGGTTAGTGGAGTTGAAGGAGACTCGCCACGGATACAGTGGATCTACAGTCACCAACCAATGATTGGGATGTAGTAATGCAAAAGCTAACCGAGCTCAGAGCAAGATCAATGGCCACTGAGAGTGAGATTGATAATCTCAAAACAAATGAAGTTCTTATCAAAGCTGAAGTGGACTCACTGCAAAAATAGGGCCAAGAGAACATAGAGAAACAAACCAAGCTGCAAGCCAGTCTGGACGCGGCATTACAAAGATGCCAGGAGATGGAACAACAGAATCAAGCAGCAGAACACAAGCTTCAAAGAGCAGAGGAGGAATACAAGAAAATCAGCAAGTCACTGACAGATGCGGAGAAAGAGAGGGACAATCTGACACTACAACTTGCTGATGAGTCCAAAGAGGTTGAAACATTGAGGATGCCGAGGAAAAGGCTAAGATAGAACATGAGGCACGCCAGGATGAAGTGATAGAGCTAAAAGATAAGATGAAAGTGAAAGATCAGACCATCCAAAGGCTAAGGGCATCTCCGGCCAGAGTTAGAGCTGCTAGCTCGACTGGCACTGCTTCATAAAATGATCTATATGAATAACAGATGAAGGAACTCCAAAAGGAGTTAACACTGGAGGAGAGGCAAAGACTAATGCTGGCCGAGGGATCTCTTGTAATGCAAAACCGCCTGGACGAAGAGAACAAGGCCATGAATAATGAGCTAGAAGCCGTGAAAAAGAAGATGGATGAGGAATTTAAGAGATGGCAAACAGAAAACGAAGACATCAAGAGGAATCTAGAGGAGGCTGAAAAAATCAATGCAGATATGAACGATCTCCTAGTGAACATGGGAGATCAAGCGGAAGAGGCAAAGAAGGCATTTCAGAAGCAGATAGATGAGTTGAAAGGCCAACAGCAGACTGAAGAGCAACATTTGAGCACCAGGCCAACAGCAATGGAAGGCATTGACATAGAAAATGTGTCAGATCCAGTGGACACCACTGTGCAAGAGGACATCCTTGTGGGACCATCACAAGAACCCCACAATCTGACACAAGAAGAAGAAGAAAAGCTACAGAAGGCAATAGAAGTGGCAATAAAAGACACGGCCAAAGAAGCATTGGAGTGGGAGCAGAGAGTGTTTAAATCTATGACCATTCAGAAGATAGATGCCAATATCATTCGGCGTGAATGGCTACAACCTTCTCTTCCATATCCTCTTCTGAAGTATGAAGCTCCTACAATAAACAGACGGATAAAAGGGGATCCAATAGTGCCATTATACAAAGCAGATATCTCCAAACCAGAAGGAGTTAAGCTAATCGTGGACTCTCAGCCCAAGTGGAGAAAGGCACGGCTCACCAAATATCCGCAATATTTAATTCATCTGGTAGAGGCGCCTAAAAGAATCAGAGACAACCTTAGTTTTTTCCCTCTACCAAGGATGCGGACATGGAAAGCACAGGAGCTGTTGCAGAGAAGCCAACCCACATGGCTCAATTACTCAAAGCTGCTAGGCTTGAAGGCAGGTGAGAGGATGAGTGAGCAATACATGGTGAAAACCCTAACGGGCACCATTAAATTGTTCACTGGCTCGCCTGACCTATCTTGCATCATGCTTAGAAAAATCTGTAAAACCCTTCTGGTGGTTTTTGAAACCTTTAAACCTGGACAGGCAACAGACAGCCTCTTCTTCTTCCAAGACACATACAGATGTGCATATGATCTGTCTGCTCAGCCTTCTCACGAGGTGATACATGCACTTTATCAGAGAATCATGTTTTTGCCTTCTTATCACCTCCAGGCCTTTGAAGAAGCCTTCTACACTGGCTTCTTCACCATCAACACAGAGATATTCGGCCCGACATTACTAGCCCAGCATGCGCGGTATGAGTCCCTTCTGAAGATGCACGAAAGCCTCCACTAAAGAAGCAGCTCTACTGCCATGTCGGGGACGACATGAACCAGAGGGGGGGGAGTGTTAGCAGCTGGACACACCCAACGGAGAATGATTGCTTGGCAGGATATTATTTTTTGTAATTATTCTTTAATTGAGAAAAAAACCGTCATTTTACCTTTGTAAATAGTGGGGCTTGCAGAAGCTTCCAGATTGTATCCCATTTTTGACATCTAGATTGAGTGAATGGTTAAATTGGAACCTTAGAGTTTGAGATTGTAAGGTATTTATACCCCTTTTGACCTTAATGAAAAAAACCTTTGTCATTTTTAAAAGTTCTGTCTGTGTGAGTGAGCGTACTCTGTGTACGAGCGAGAGTGAGAGTTTTATCTTGATGCTACACGCGCATCGGTGGTCAGAATTGAGTGCGGAGAAGTGCAGCGTGCTGCCCCCGACGAGAGCTACGCGCCAACACCTACATTGCATGTGTACGACCTGGGTTTGCAAGCTCGACCCACAAGCTATATCTGGTGATTCGATGAGCATACGTTGTCTGTTTTCGCATTTCAGCATATCCATACGTTCGCATTGAGTAGAGCTACACATTAGGCACTTTAGTTTTCGAAAACGACGACCGGCAAATTTCGACCAGACATCCTACGTGATTTTGCACCATGTGTTTAGGGTTGGGGTTTTGGTTCATGGACCGTAGGGAGAGCGACCTATTGGTGTTAATAGGGTTTCCTTCAAGTTCTGTGGCGTTTTGAGAACGTTTGATGGGTATTTGGCTCTTGAAAGCGTTGTAGGAAATCTCCTCTTATGCACTCCTAAAGCCTGTAGCTTAGACATTGGGTAGAGACCTCTGTAGGAAGTAGTCGAGAGTCGGTTGAGTGTAGGTTGACACCCTATTCTTGCTTCCACGCGCTTGCGGGTTGAGCTTTGTCCTTAGCTGATAAATCTTGTTATGTGAGTTCTCGCTGTGCTGACGTCTGTCGCGGCGTATCCGCCAACAGCTGGCTCTTTGGAGCACCGCGAGGAGGTATGCAGGTTATGCAGGCTTCGACCTTGTCTCGTGCACCCTCGGCCATCTCTGTAAACTGAGATGCGAGGTTTGAAGTGCCAGTACTAAACTGAGATGAGAGGTCTGAAGCACCAATACCACATGCAGTCACGCACCATCCACAAGCTAGTTCTGTAGCCGATAGTAGTTCAGAACGTATACAGAGGTGCCGCCTTGCAAAATCTATCAGCATGAAGAGATCCTCTCCTCCTTGCTTTGGTGGCCTGTTTGCCAGTGTCAAGTTCTCCTACTTGACCTTCTTCTTGCCTTGCCAATGGCAGTTGCTACCACGACTTCAGGTTGCCCCAAGAACACCACCAAGTGCTCTGATACCGTATGTTGGGGTCAAGGCTAGTATGGGGGATGCCGCATGTGAGGGTTTATGGCGAGGAGAAGGTGCAGATAAATGAGAGAGAGAGAGAGAGAGAGAGAGAGAGAGAGAGAGAGAGAGAGAGAGAGAGAGAGAGAGAGAGAGAGAGAGAGAGAGAGAGACTCGATTTGCAACAAAAAAAAAACGCTACTGTTGATAATTATGCTTGTGTAGAAGCCTTACAATGTATATAAAGCAAAAATGTATCATGCAAGACTTGACTTACAACTAAAAGTAGTGACTTGCATGCTATATAGCTTGTACCCACGAGCTAAGACATTACTGGGCTTGAATACCCAATAGAATCCCACTTGTTGTCTCTCTTTGAGATACTCAGTGTAGGCTTTTTCTCTTTCTCATACTCTCTTGCGAGAAGTGTGTGTGTGTTAACACACACTTATAAAATTACACTCAATGTTAATATCTTTTGGTGATTGTTCTCTACTGCACTCAAACTCTCACTGTGTGTGTATGTATACACACACAGCCAAAAATCCACATCCCTATTTGTTTTGAGGCTCTAAGAGCATACACAGTCCAATGCTCTGCTTGTTGCAGCCCGTTAGGACTCGCTACCTGCATCCATGTGCAAACCCTTCTTACTCAGTGTCAAGCTCTACCTTTTGCATTTTGCTTTGCAAAGCTATTTTCCCCCCTATTTCCTTGCTTTCAAGCTCACTTCTTGCTCGTTGGCCACAAGAAAAATAGGCAGCACTGCAGATTCATTGCTTGCTTCTTTCCCAGTGCTGCAATTCCAAGATCCACAATAAGCTACTGGATTCCACTTCATGCATGTGCTTGATTGCTTCAAAATCCTCATCGTTCCTTGCATTCAACCTGCTCTAGTCTGCAGATCCCAAAAAAGTTTCTTGCTTGATTTTCCAAGCCTGCAAGCTCACTTGCTTGATTCCCTCCAAGCTTGGCTCAATTTAATGCAGACTTTCCCCTTTGCTATTCAACAAAGCCTTGCTCAATCTTTCCAATCTCGACAGTAGACCTTGCTCTACAAATTGATCTTCAATCCAAGCACCAATTTCCTTGCTACCTTCAAGCTCTCAAGCTTTATTATCTGCAGATCTGCCTTGAGCTCCATTTTCTCAAAAATTCCCTCTCAAAGAGAGAGGTTGCACATGCAGTGAGTGCGAGGATCCAATCACCATTGTCTTGGGCCGATCCGCTCTGATCTGGTTCCACCTTCCGTCTGGATCTACTCAAGGAAGCTCGGTCAAGATTCCATAGCTACCAAATGCAAACTGAGCTCCAATCTCTGCCATAGATGGTGAGCTCAATTGCTTTCGTGTTGATCGTTGAGAAGCCGTCACATGTGCGCCAAATGCCATCAAAGATCTGATACCAGTTGAAGAGTGCCATTATGTAGAATGCATGTGGTGCGTTGCATGCAAGAAGGGGAAGAAGGAGAAGGAGTGCAAGGTGTGTGGGTGGAGCAAGACTCAAGAATGAGCTATCCCTTATTCTTTGTATATGTACAAAAGAATAAAGGTTTTTAGTGGGCGGGCGTCCATAGTCTGGGCCATCAAGCAAGGCACAAAGGCCTTTAACCCAACGTCCTCATAGTCCAATCAAAGGCCACTTTCAAGACATAAAGAGGCTTGACAATAACCACATACATATAGATAAACTTTCTCTAATATCAACAATGTCCCATAAATGATTGAACCTTTCTAACAAATTTTGGACGGGAAAGTTTCAAAATCACCTTGATTTTATCCATATCGATGGGTATTTCATTCACTGACACAATATGTCTTAAGATCTTTCCTTGTCTAACCACCATGAAAACACACTTTTTTGGGTTAAGGCAAATTTGATAGGTGCGACATTCCCTAAGACTTTTTCTAGATGTTCTATGCATGGTCTTCATGTATGAGTGTACACACAAATCATATATATAGATTTCTAAAATACTAGCAAGTATTCCCTAAATGCATGAGCCATTAGTCTTTGAAAGGTGGAGAGTTCATTGTTCAACCCAAATGGCATCACACGATATACGAATATTCCTCACTTGATAGCAAAACTTGTCTCGTGCTAATCTTTGAGGTTGATAGCCAATTGGTTATAGCTTGAAAATTTGTATAAGAAGCTATATGATTGCTTGCCCACTACTCATTCCAAGACATGCTTTGTAATGAAAAGATGATAATTATGGAGAATAGTGGTTGCGTTCACTTTTTTTAGATTCACGCACACTCTCAACTTACCATTCTTTTTGGGCACTACAACAATTGAACATACCCAATCATTGTGCTCTATCTCATAAATGGACTTGGCTTCCTTCAACTTATTAATTTCTTCTTTAATCTTCTTTGCAAAGATTTCATTGTAAGTATATGGATGTTGTTTGCTTAGCTTAGCATTTGGATTAAGGGGAATTGTATGTCGACAAATTGCCAGATCTATCCCCTTCAAGTCTTTATAAGATTAGGAAAAGACATCCTTATACTCCTTGAGTGTCTTGATCAATATCTCTTCCTCATCTTTAGATAGATCAATAAAAATATATTTTGCCTTAGGATCTTGGCTCTTGAATCTACTAACAAACCCATAACCTCAAAATCACATTGGCCTCATGAAAAAACACGTTTTTTTTTTTGTAGCATGATGACCACCAAACTTCATCAGTTGCTCACATGCATGTAGACTAACAAATTTTGTGAAGGAGTATCAATAAAAACATGGTAAAGGATGTGATAATAGCAAGAGAGCTTCATGGACAAAGAAAGCATCAAATCGCCACAAATTGTGCAAATGGCATCAAAATAGAGTGATAATGCATACATGGCTTCCATAGGTCAACCCCCACATGTCCCCTATGTTGCATTGTGTTGCCACAAATTGTGCACATGGCATCAGAATAGAGTGATACTGCATACATGGCTTCCATAGGTCAACCCCCACACGTCCCCTATGTTGCATTGTGTTTGGCAATAGCCTTGGGTCCAGTTCAAATGTTGGAGGATCTTTCAAAGGGTATGATTTCCCAAACCCATGATATTGCCACCTAGCTATTGAAATGACACTTCAAAAGGCCAAAAAGTATATGAATATACTAGGATGTTTGCATAATTGAAAAATTGCTTCTTTGTGTTAGGTAGGAAAAAAACACGTTTTTTTTTCTCTAGCATGGACTTCTAGTAGCACATAGAGTTTTGATGGTAACACGATTGTTTAACATAATGAAAAATCACATGAATTTTTACCTCTTTGAGAGCCTTAAATTGGCCTAAATCTTACATAAAGTGTCATAATCCTAGTGCAAATGGCTCAATATCCTTATTGCATCATGGGAAACATGTTGCACGATCATCATATCAAATTTCCAAGAGCACCTTTGTGTTAGTCTCATTGATCTTTATGCATGGATATCTACATTGCAAGCATTTTTCTAGTTTCAAGCATCGACTTGCACAACCTTCTATGTGACTTATCTCACTATTCAAGTGTTGTTTTGAGATTTTGTTGACTACATCAGATTCCCCACACTTTGGAGCACGTAGTTGGCTTGTCCGACATTAGATTTAATAACCTGCAAAAATGTTGCTTGAAAAAAACTTGTTTTTTGTGTGAGCAGATTTTAGTTTTATGACTCGGATGTGTTTCCTACCATGCATGGATGATGCCTACTAAGTTTGATGTTCTTTGACATCGATTTGTTATTGGTTTTTCATGTGGATGTGTGATTGGATTAGAGAGGTAAAAACTAGGTCTTTTTTGTAGTTAGAGTGGACATAGACAGTTTCATTGGAGTGTATTGTGTTCAAATAAGAGATTGACAACCTCTTGGCATGCCTCCATGCCCTAATCAAGTCACTTGTTTCAAGAAGACTTTCTAGCCCTTGTAATGAAATATGACTGTAATTATCTTGCCCAAAATCCATGAGGGTTCACTACAATTTAAAAATGCCTATCATGTGGGTTCAACAACTTAATTCTATCTTGGCTCGCATTTTCACTTACAGAAGAGTGTTGAAAAATTATCTGAAAAAAAATTACAAATTGAATAGAGAAAGGGTTTCTTTTATTGGTGAAAAATACATAGCTAAGGGTTTTTATAAGTAGTCCTTGAATGCACATGATATATAGGTTTTACATATAGTGAACCCCCCCCCCCCCCCCCCCCCCCTTGCCAAAACCATTAGCCCTTTTTTAATTTTGTAATCATGAAGAATGCAAGATTTTGAGCTCTCCAGTTTGTATTTTATGTTATTCTTGAAGTAAATCTAGCGCTTGTACATGAAACCCAGAGCCAAGGTATAAAAGGCAACTTTTCTAAAGTTTAAAGAGAGCTTATTATTAATGAAATTGAGTAGATAAGGCCTCTCTAAGGATTTCTCTTTAAATCATGTGTTCTCTCTTTTTACTGTGCCTTGATCACACGATTATTATATCGAATTTCCAAGAGCACCTTTGTGTTGATCTCATTAAGCTTCTACACGTGCATATTTACATTGCAAGTTTGTAAGATTTGAATGTCAACTTCACAACCTTCCAAGTGACTTATTTCACTATTTGAGTGTTGTTTTGAAATTCTGTCAATTGCATCATATTCCCAGCATTTTGGACCACATAGTATGCTTTTCCAACATCATATTTGATAACATGCAAAAATGTTAGTGAAAAAAAACGCATTTTTTTCTATGATCAAATTTTAGGTTTGATGACCCGGATGTGTTTCCTACCATGCATTGATGATGTCTACTAAGTTTGGTGTTGTTTCAAGTTGATTTGCTATTGGTTTTGTATGTGGATGTGTGATTGGATCGGAGAGGTAAAAACAAGGTTTTTCGCAGTTAGTGTGTACATAGACAATTTTATCAGTGTATTGTGTTCAAAAAAGTGATTGAAAGCCTCTTGGCATGCCTCCATGCCCTAGTTGAGTCACTTGTTTCCCAAGATTGACATTATAGTCTTGGATCCGTCTTGTTGTGAGATGTGATAGGTAGCCCCAAGGCAATAGCTTAATCATGTATGTCCCTACTTTGGTTCTTTTACTATTGAGCACTTAAGAAAGCTTCTTATTTTCCAATGCACTATGTAGAAGGAATATTTACAAAAGGATAGTGATGAAAATTTCTATACTAGGGTCTAAAACGTGGATGACCAAAGACAAAAAAACTTGATGGGAAAAAGGTGCCTTTGGTATACACTCATATTTGAGTTAAGTACTTGGAATTTAAGCACGTGTTCATGCAGAGTGAGTGCTTGGGGCTAAAAAAAGAAGAGTTTCTAATGAATTGCCAATTATAGGACACTCTATATGCATACAAGAAAAGTGTCAAGAAAAGCTATTGACCCATGGGTCAACAGTACGACATAACTCAACAAACCCTTATCTTTTGAGAGTTATGAAATGCTACAAATTATGGTTAAAAACATCATTTGTAATGAGTAGTTATTCTAGATGCAGAAGTCGAGGTGCAATGGCACTTTCAAATTGTAAATACAAACCCAGTTGACCCTTTTTGAACTCTTTTTAGGTTTAACCCTATGGTAGCCTTAGTATATAGGCACCTAGGTCATTTTATAAGGAGAACTCTTATCTTAATCAAGTTTTAAGATGACATCAATTGTGTGTGAGAGAGGAAGTGAGAGATCGTGAGCTTCATCCTAGCGCTACTTTCCGCTTGCTCATTGCATTGGAGAACCGACAACACCATTGTGCTAGGCTCAATGAGAGCTACGCGACAACGCCGAACATTCCACGTGAGACGGAGCATACGTGCTAATGCTTCTACAAGCTATTTACGGCCGTAAGTATATCAAATGATGTTTGTTTTTTGCATGCAAGTAGTCATTAGAATCATGGTGACATAAGCTACACATAGGTACTCATGGATTTTAATTTCGAGCACCTCAAGATTTTGGCTCTGTCTTCATACACGTTTTCTGCAGATGAGTCAAGAGTGAGGGTTTTGAGTGTGGAGGCTTTGGGATAGATGTATCCTAGTGAGGGGATGGTGTTCCATAAGTTTTGTACGAATTTGATATGATTTGGTGAGTTTCCATCCGTTTGTGTGTATGTGGGTTGGGTGGTGTAGTTGAGAGCAATGAGATTTTGGGTTGTGGTTTAGCCAGCCTTCTAGAGTGTTGTATGCGTGGGATGGTCTCAACCTAACAAGCTAAAGAGATTTCCTCCATGCACCTATCGTTTCATTTGTGTCCTCCATTGACATTATGCTGATCTAGGTTGTCTTGCATGCACTTTATAGGCATTGTCATTCGCTCCCGCAACATTGGCGCTACTGCCGGGAACACAAGGACTGAGTAGGTAATCCTACCAACACTTGTGTGATGGTTGCTTGCTTTAGTTTTGGCTAAAGAGAGCATTTATCTTAAGTGGATCCGAAAGAGGTTATTCCGAGATCAAGTGGATAGCCAGGAAGCGTGTGTCTTGACAAGAGTTTGCGACTAGGTAGATTTAGTTAGGATTTGTAGTATTAGTTGTAGACTAGAGTAGTCGTTGGTGGTTGATAAATTTTTGAGGTGATGAAAAGAGTTTGCTAGTCCGTGTGTAGCATTGAAGCGTTTTTCTACAACTCACAAATGCAAAACCCCATATGATGTGTAGGAGTAGCTTTAGGTAAGTGATCTGATTTTGACCTAGAGCTATTCATCAGTGATTTATTTGCTACAGTGCTTGTTTGTATTCATGATCTTTGAAAAGTCTACTTTTGAGGAAAAAATGCAATAAACAGCTTTTTGTTGACATTTTTGCAGTGACTGATTGATGATGAGCATATAAGAGGGCATGTGCAAAGGTTCTGTGTACAAAAACTAAAATTCTTTAAACTTGGACTTCATACGCATATGATGTCTTAAGGGTTATTTGGAGACCAAATTTGAAAAATCTGACTGCACTAGAGTGTTGAGAAGGGGAATTTTACCCTAGATACACACTGAGACTAGAGTTTTGACCAACTCTTGACACCCAAAAGAGAAAAGACGGAGTGTCAGAAACAAAAAAATAAATAAAAACTTGTGATTCTGAGCCCATTCTTGCATGAAAATGGGTAGAAGTACTTGAAAACCAGTGCTCAAGACTAGTGGATGCTTGTGAATGAATTCTGTCCAAAAATTCATAAGCAGACATCATATGTGTATGATGTTTGAGGGGTGATTCTAGCAGCAAATTTGAACTTTTAACATTATACCCATCCTGTGCATGTTTTGTTGAGCACATACACCAAATCTCATTTCATTTGCGCTTATAGATTGAGTTTTGAGGAGACTTTAATCTTTCGGGGTTTTCCTTGTCAAAAGGTGGTGATTTTGTCCAATTTTGACACCCAAAATTTGTTGTGTGCACATATTATTGTTGTACACACCAAGGAGCACCTTTGGTAGAAATAGAACTCAATTTTGACCACCTAGACATCATACACATATGATGTTTTAGAGGCCAGATCTGAGGTCAAAAGTTACAACTGAGCGCACCCTTGTGACCAATAACATTTAGGAAGCATATGGGGCAAATTTCGTTAAATTTGAAGCATTTTTGGGCTTGCAAAGACCATAGACGGATCTAGGCAAAGTGATTGCTTGAGGTGATCATAACTTGCACAAAAGTGGTCAAATTCATTTTTGAAACTTGCTGTGAGTTACCAGTGTAGTGAGGAACCTCTGAAGTGAAAATTCACTTCAATTTGATCAGTTAGACATCATACGCTTATGATGTCTAAAGGGCACTTTTAGGGACCAAAATTGAAATCTGAGCTTACCAAGGTGTTTAGCACAACAAAACAAGCTTACAGACCAAGTTTGGGCCAATTATGAGCACATAGACATCATACGCTGTGAGGGGGATGAAAACACACACAACGCCTCTATAACGACCCGACACACACTCTTGGAAAGATACACACACACACTATGGGGCACCACTCGGCTTACACAACACACCTGGCCGAGACAGGACACACACCTATGGAGTGAGAGGAGAGAGACGATCCGTTTACCCACTCCACACACACACACACACCCCCAAAAAACTCAGCTCAAAAGAGGAGAATTTTTGATGCTTAGATACAATTGAGCTTGGGCCAACACCAATGGGGAAAATAGCTCACACAATATAGGTAAAATAAGCCAGATACAATCACAACTAGAGCAGAAACTTCGCTCATAGGAGAAACTTACACAAAAAAAAGCAGGAAAAGAGTGAGGAATTTGGCAAAATGGACAGCACCATCGCGTCCGGAACGGCCCAAAACCCCAGTCTACAATGTCAAAGTGCTCAAATCCGACCTCGGATGAGCAGTTTACGGCCAAAACAAGCTCCAAAAACACCAAAAACACACCTGCGGCTGTTCCTCCTCTCTTCTCCACGTTTTTTCTGGTCTTCTCTCTGTTTTTTCAGTTCCCACACTTAGCTTTATTACTTGGGCACCCTTGGCCTTTTAGATGACCTCAAACGGACCCCGAACAGGCCAAAAACTGACCTCGCAGTGCATAGTTGTCACCTTTTTGCATCATTCGCACACCTGGCACTCAACTTTTTTCCAATAATGCATCTCGCCACCACGTGAAGTGGCTCCAAAAAGTGGTCCTAATGATGACCTTTCTGCATAACTCTCACAAGAAAACACCCACGTTGTGTCCGTCCTCATCCGCGTGCAAATATTGACCTCGTTCGCCCTCCTGACGCCACTAGATGCCATCTGACGCACCTGCTGACCTCATGTCGTCGGCCCGTGGATAGCTTCCTCGAGAAGTTTTACGCGCTATAAACTCCTCATTATTGTAGAAAAAACATACTGGTACTGGTGATAGTGAAAATCGATGCACTATGTACATGCTGTCCTACCTGTACACATGTGGGCCCCACGTAACCACCTGGCTAAGGAAAATGGGCAATCCTTTATTTGATGCACCATGCATGTCTATGTACATATGCGCAATCCCTTGCTCCAAAAAACTCCTGACATAATTTGCCCATCCCCTAGCCTGCTAGATCATTCATGATCAGCAGCAGCAAAGAGAGATATGAGACTCGCCGCATCACAGATCCCCTCATCCTTCACCAACATTGCTTGCTCCACAGACAGCTCATCTTGCTCCACCATCATCAATCTAGCATGATACAATTTAAGACGCAATCCATTTACCCTTGACTTATGTAGAACACCATCCAGGTTAGCCAGCTGATATGTGCCATTTGGAAAACACTCCACTACCTTGAAAGGGCCTTCCCACTTAATTTGAAACTTCTTTTGGAAGGTGTTGTCCAGCTTACTGTTGTAGCGCAAAACCAAGTCATGTTTCTTGATACCCTTACTTTTGACCTGTTCATTTATCTTTGCCAAATTCTTATCCTGCATCTGCCCATAATGCTCCAATGCGCTCATCCTATCCAACTGGACCTCTTGTAACTGCAAGAGGCTCTCTTTGAATGCATCACTAGGCGGCCCAAGCAACTTCTCTAACATCTTGACCGCAGGCAACTCTACCTCCACAGGCAATAGTGCTTCCTTTCCATACACCAAATGAAATGGAGTAAACCCTGTACCTGTCTTCACCGAAGTACGGTAAGCCCATAATGCACTAGGCAATTCCAAATCCCAATTCTTTCCTTGGTGCTCTGTCACCTTAGAAAGAATTTGTACCAACTCACCATTGAATCTTTCATTTAAGCCATTACACTGTGGGTAATAAGGAGTGGTATGCTGGTGCCTAATCTTCATCTTTGTGCATAAGAAGTCTAGCAGTTAGCTCTAAATCCTGGCCCCTTATCTGAAAGTAGCTCTAATGGCACCCCAAACTTGCAACATATTTCATCATACACAAATTTTGCCACATCCTTTGTAGTGATCTGTTTTACTGCTATAGCCTCTGCCCATCTAGAAAGATAGTCCACTGCCGTCAAAATATAGCTTTTGCCCCTGCTTGTGATAGGTAATGGGCCTATTGCATCAATCCCCCACTTTTCAAACACATCAAACGCCATAATGGTTTTTCGTAGCTCTGGCTTCAACACTCTCTTCCCAAATGCTTGACACCTATTGCAAGACCTACACCAATGGTGAACATCCTTGTGCAAACTAGGCCATACATACCCCTCTTGCAAAATCTTATGCAAGGTGATCTTTAGAGCAAAATGGCCACCACATGCGCCTTCATGATTCTCTTCCAACACTCTGTAAAGCTCCTCCCGCCAAGGTACACGTCTCAACACGAGATCAGCCCCTTTCATGTATAAGACATCACCAATCAATTTGTACCTGTATGCTCTACGCACAAAGCCATACTTCTTAGACTTCTGAATCTCCTTTGGAATGATTCCTGTTAGCAAAAACTCCTCGTCTTGAGCCAAACTTTCCCGGCCATGATAAAGAGGTAAATGGTCCTCAACACGAATAGCTCCCCAATCATGCCTTGAGCTGCTTCATGTGCCTCTCCATTTAGAGCACGTTCAATGTGTCTGATGCTCCATGCTTCAAACTTTTTTAACAGGGCTTTAATTCTGAAGCACATTTCCTTCAATGAGGTGTTCTTGCTCTTCCACATACCCAGCACTTGCTTCACCACTAACAAGGCATCACCTTTTATGCTCAACCTTCGAACCCCATGCTTCAAACAAATGTGTAATCCGGCTTCCAGAGTAGCATATTCAGCCTCATTGTTACTATGAGCATCCAATTTGAACCCTCTCTTGCATACTAGCTTCCCCTCTGGATCATAAAGTGATATACCCCTGAAGCTGCATCGTGGCTCTTTCTGTATGAACCATCAAAGAACAACACATGTGCATTGCTGATCTGTGGCACTTCTTCAACTACCTTTCTCACCACCTCTTCCTTAACAATAAGGGGATTCTCCTTGTAGGTCAACAAATCAGCTAGGGTAGCCCTTGTACTATCTTCCACTAGAAAAGAGAACTCAAACTCTTGCAGCTCAATTACCCATTTCTTCACCACATTTGACATGTTAGTACCATTAATTAACTGTGGCAAAAAGGCATAACTCGTCAAGAAAACAAAAGGCCGTGGTAGCAAGTAATGACGAAATCGTCGACAAGCAAATATTACACTGGCCATCACTAGCTCTACTTCCGATAACTTTCTCTCCGCTACCAACTTCACTCGGCTTGCACAATACACTGGCCTCATATAATGGCTGCCCTTCCCCTTTTGCAATAGCATGGCTCCAATGGCATCATCCCCTACTGATGGATTTACATAAAAAACTTTCTCCCAATCAGGAGCCTGCATGGCTGACAACCCCCCTAACACCTCTTTCACCTCTTGAAACACTTCTTCACACTTGTCATCCCATTGCAATGGATCATGCTTTGCCACTTGCTGTAATGGATAAAGAAGCTGTGAAGACAATGGAATAAACCGTGCCATGTACTTCACTTTGTATATAAAGGTTTCCAATTGCTTCGTACTCATAGGTGATGGAAGAAGAATAATAGACTTAACCTTGTCTGGATCAGCCTCAATGCCATTTTCTGAAACCATGTGGCCCAATAACTTCACCCTTGGCTGTGCTAGATGACATTTCTTTGGATTTAGTTGTCCTCCACATTCATCATATCGAGCCAATACCATCTGCAGCTTCTCATGGTGATCAACCCTACTGCTATAGACACAGAAGTCATCCATAAAAGCTTTAACACAACTACCAATGAATGGTTCCAACACCCAATTTGCTCTCTCTTGATAGAAGGAAGGTCCATTTGACAACCCAAATGGCAATACTGTGTAGCAATAGCAGCCCCATGGCGTAATAAAAGTTGTCTTTGTGCGGTCTTTAAGAGCAATCTTCAATTGAAAATAGCCTGAAAAACCATCACACACACTGTACCTCTCATAACCTGCCACTGAATCCAAGATCTGATCGATGAATGGAAGAGGATATGGGTTCTTCTTAGTGGCTGCGTTTAAGGGTTTAAAATCCACACAAATTCTCCACTTTCCATCCTTCTTTGGACTGACTACAACTGGACTCACCCATTCTGTGGTCTCCACTGGAACTATGAACCCTGCCTTCAATAACTTGTCCACCTCTACCCGCAAGGCTTCCATTTGCTCTTGACCATCCTTCTTAGCCTTTGCCGCACTGGCTTAGCACCTTCTTTCAGCTCTATATGCATCTCTTCACCCTTGAACCCTCTGATCTCTTCATATGAAGTAATGAACAAATCAGGAAAACTAGCCAGCATATGCAAAAATATATCCTTCTCCATAGCTGAGAGGTCTCCACTAATCATTTGCGTCATTAATTCCTGCTCTTTGACAACTCAACTTTGGTTTGCATCAGCCCTTCAATCACTTCATAAGGCCCTTCACTTTCATCTTCAACTTCCTTCGCAAATGCGACTAAACCACACTCCTGGATTTCTTTATCCATCAAAAGAAATGCAACATCAGCATCCTCAATCACTGCTGGTAGTGCTATCACTGTCCTTCATCTGTCACCGGGAAGAGTCTTCATCACTAGACTCATCCTCATCTTCAAA
>NW_028221618.1:0-52500 GCF_014529385.1 Adiantum capillus-veneris
CTCTCTCTCTCTCTCTCTTTCCGAGCGCGCACGGTGCAGGCAGTCCCTATGACCTGTCTCTCTTTTCGAGAGCGTGGGTGCAGGCTACACCGAGTCTGCTCTCTCTCTCTCTCTACCTGTCTCCCTATTGAGCTAACAACTAAGCAAGCTCTCTCTCTCTCTCTCTTCTCTCTCTCTCTCTCTCTCTCTCTCTCTCTCTCTCTCTCTCTCTCTCTCTCTAGTGTTAGGAAAATGTGTCTCAGCTTAATAATCTGCTGTTCTCAATTTCCAATAAATGTGAAGATATGCCGGTTCCTCGGCAAGGGAAAAGGAAAAAATCCGCCCCATAATAGTAAAAATAAAAATAGTGTAAAAACCTGAAAAAGTAGCCTAATTTTCTAAAATTCCTCTTAGTGCAAATGACAAACCCTACTTGACGGGGCCAGACAATCTCCAACAATGACACCCCCCCCCGGCCGTACCTCCTCACCAGTGCTCGAAAAAAACTTTTTTCCAGAAACTTGGCAAACCTACACATGTGAAACCACAGAGGTAAATTGACAAAATTTGAAGGAATCTCTCTCTCTCTCTCTCTCTCTCTCTCTCTCTCTCTCTCTCTCTCTCCAATACCGGGTTGCGTGCGTCGCGGGCTATCCCCTTGTGCTGCCGTTTTCAATTTCAAAAATGCCGGTTGAGGGCAAGGGGAAAGGAGAAATTCCGCCCCAAAATAGACAAAAATAGTGTAAAAGCTTTAAAAAAATCACCCAATTTTTTGAAATTTCCCCTTGACAAAATTAAGGAAAGGAATTTTTAATGTTTGAAAAAATGATTTTTCCTGAACACTCTTCTAGCCGGTGAGTAGGGAATCTCTCTCTCTCTCTCTCTCTCTCTCCTCTCTCTCTCTCTCTCTCTCTCCTCTCTCTCTCTCCCCCCCCCTCAATAGCGGGTTGCATGCGTCGAGATGCCCCCTATGCTGCTAGCGCTACAGTGACCACCACATTTGGGCAAAAGCTCGCAAGAACTTTCTATGATTTCAAGAGAAGGCCACAAATTGCCACAGCCACATCAAGATAAGCAACTCATAAAAGAGCTGAGAGCTGCAAGCATCCCTTTCGGCATACGTGTTGACTAAAGCACCCCTGAGCCCAGACCAGTGTTTTCAATTTTGAAAATGCCCGTTCAAGGCAAGGGGAAAAGGAGAAATTCCGCCCCAAAATAAAGAAAAATAGTGTAAAAAACCTAGAGAGGAACGTGATTTTCTAAAATTTCCTCCTGACAAAATCAAGAGTTCAGGAAAAATGTGTCTCAGCTTAATATCGTGATGTTTTCAATTTCAAAAATGCCCGTTCAAGGCAAGGGGAAAAGGAGAAATTCCACCCCAAAATAAAGAAAAATAGTGTAAAAAACCTAGAAAATAATAACGTGATTTTCTAAAATTTCCTCTTGACAAAATCAAGGAAAGGAATTTTGATGTTTGGAAAACTGATTTTTCGCGTGCAGCAAAGGGTCGAGTCTCTCTCTCTCTCTCTCTCTCTCTCTCTCTCTCTCTCTCTCTCTCTCTCTCTCTCTCTCTCTCTCTCTCTCTCTCTCTCTCTCTCTCCTCCCTCTCTCCCTCTCTCTCTCTCTCTCTCTCTCTCTTCGCTGTCCGAGGCCGCCGACACTGAGCGCAGTCTTTCTCTCTCTCTCTCTCTCTCTCTCTCTCGTTGTCCGAGGTCGCAAGCAGTGAGCTCTCTCTCTCTCTCTCTCTCTCTCTCTCTCTCTCTCTCTCTCTCTCTCTCTCTCTCTCTCTCTCTCTCTCTCTCTCTCTCTCTCTCTCTCTCTCTCTCTCTCTCTCTCTTTGTCCCGCCTGTGCGCGCCTGTGACTGCATAGGCCACTGTCGGAGTAAGCTGCTTTTGACGCGTGGCAGGGGGGGGGGAGCCGGAATCCCCTCCCCGTTTATCTGAAGTATAGATTCTTCTCAATAGCTTTATGGAGGTCATAGTGAATTTTCACCTTGTTTACTTGGTGAGCCAAAGGCTTTTTTTTTTTCCCTTTTTGAGCCCACAAGCCACCACGTGGCGTTTGCACAACACGTGAAAAAAAAATTGCATCTGTAAAGACATCGGCAAGGCCGGACTAGACAAGGCAGGGTCGGGCTAGGCGATGTGGAACGGGGAGTCCAACTAGGGCAAAGCGCCAAGGGCATGCCTATATAAAGGGTGGTTGGGTGGTGGACGCTTAGGCTCTAGTCACCCCTGTCTTACATTGGTATCAGAGCATGGTCTATTTTGGGCAAGAGGGCGTGAGCTTTTTGCATGCTCCTCTCTTTGAGGGCGTGAAGAGCCGCCTGCTAAGGGGGAAGACGAAGTTCCATAGCGGGGGCAGAGCCGCTTGTGCCGGAGGAAGGAGACATCGACCTTCGCCATATGCTGTGTGGCCTAGCTCGGCGGACACGCGCTGCGGAGGGGAGGAGTTTACGTCACTGTAGTGACGCCCAAAACGCAACCGACGGGCATCTCTCTCTCTCCCTCGCCCTCGCGGCACTGCCTTGGTCGCCATAGTTGATAGTGGAGTTGTTTTTTCACACTCAAGGTGCCCACAGGCCTTTGGCCTTGGGCAATTCCTCAAAAATTCTCAAGCTAGGGTGCGTGCCCACCCGGGCACACACCCCATACACAAGGTTTGCGACGGTTGTCGGCCGAGCTTCGACATAAGCCTAGGCAAGGGGCCACGAAATTCTTGGCAAAAATGTCGTAAGTTCAGAAATTGCAAAAATTCGACGGAGTTGAAATTTTCGAACAAAGTATCTATTGCACCTTCTTCCTTCGAGAAGATTAAGTCGCCTACGACATTTCAAAGCGAACAATTACGTTTCAAGCAGTACAAATTTTTGTCGGCATCTTCAAGCATAATTGATTCAACTATCAAGAGCTTGCGAAGTTCCATATACGACAGACTACTCTCGATTTTCACGGAGTTAGCACGGCTACTATACTTTGCGAGTGCTCCCAATATCAGGTATATTTCTAAGTGCTTCTTTCACCGCACTGTGTAGCCATGGATTCAGATATCAATATGACATTCGATTTTGAGCAAAGTACTCCTGATCCTACCAATGATGGCCCGCGGCTCGATCCTCTCAAGGAGAGTACCCACGACGCTATGGCATGAGAAGCTACTTATGAGTTGCTCGATATTCAAGAATTTCGTGCACTTCAGACACGCATGACAGTCATGGATGAAAATTTTAAAGCTTTAAATGAAAATGTTACTAAACTCTCCACATTAGTAATTCAATTAATGCATCAGCATTCTAAGAGTCTTGCTGCTGACACCCACATGCATGAGCACGTTGGCACACAAGGGCAAGGCCCAACTAATGATATGTTGCATACTCTCACTGCCAAAGAGGTGGATGACTTGTTAAAGAAATTTAAACCACCAGTCTTTAAGGGCGAAGACCGAGACCGCAATAAGGATGCAGTGAACATCTTTCTCAGCAAATGGGATGGAATTCACGCCTTACGGCGTACTCCGGATGCAGTTAGAGCTCTGTAGATGAGCTTAACTCTGGAAGGCAAGGCCTACAAATGGTGGATGTCTCTCAAGGAGAAGAACATCATACCACATAGTTGGGCAGCCTTTGGAGCAATTTTTAGCAAGGAATTTTTGCCTACAAACGAGGCCGATCGGAATTGGACGGCTTGGGACACATGTTCCATGCGCCAATACCCATCCATCACTCCTTGAATATATCTCTCACTATCGGGACGTTATCCTCAAGTTGGAAGGCTTGGATACCTTTCAACAAGTACGAGGGTTCATACGAGGTCTGACACCCGAGCTTAAGAAGTATGTCAAGACCCAAGACCCTAAAACACTTGAGGAAGCCATAGTGAAAGCACACATTCATGATGACCCTGATGAGAAGAAAACACATAATAGTAACGTGCATGCTAGTATACATGGTAATACACGCACTCAGTATGGGCACAATAAAAGAAAATTTCTAGTTGCTAATTCAGATGCATCTAAAAAACCCAAGGGGTCCAAGGGTCCTCTCTCTCCTGAGGATTTTGATAAAGCCAAGAAAGAGAAGTTATGTTTTCAATGTTTAGGAAGAGGTCATGGCAAAAAGGATTGTCCCAAGGGGAAATCTACTGCTCAGGGGAAGGAGAAAGCAGTGCACACGGTGCAACTACTGCCTCTTGAGTCTTCCTCAAATTCTCCACAGTGGAAGTAACACACACTGAGGTGGTGCATGAATGCTATCTCACAGCTTCCATGTGGCAACAAACCTTTGGACCGCATGAGTTAGTACGTATGCACGGATATCTGCAAGGGCACAAGGTGCGCATATTGGTAGATGACAATGCTACTCACAGTTTCATCAACTATGGATTGGTGAAAAAGCTCAAACTGCCTCAAACTCCGAGTACCCACCGCTACAAGGTAGCAATAATGAATGGACATGATACTGAAATATGGGATACTTAATGCCGAGCTGTTCTATTGGAAGTACAAGGGTACTCTACTTGTTTGGATTTTCAGGTTATGAACATGGAAAGGGCTGATGTGGTTCTTGGTAGGGAGTGGTTGCATAGCCTAGGACCATCACTGAAGCGTAGCTATGAGCACAAGAACTGGATGTTTGAATCCCATGGTGCACATGTGTTGTTGTTAGGAGAAAAAGATATACCTTCATCACCGCTGATTTGTACCGCTGAGCTTACGTAGTTCGTTTCTGATAATGAAATAGATCAGGTTTTCTTGTGTTACTCACTCTCTCATTTTCTTTCTAACATTGAGTCTGTTGAACATTCCTCAACGCCGCATGCTTCTCTCTCCTCTATTCCACCAATTTCTAATTCTTGTTGGGATTAAAGCCCAAGTGGCCTCTTATACGGATATGGCCGCCCGCCCGCCCGCCTAACTCACTCATCACTAACTCTTTGTATATACTCACATATACTTTTGTGGATAATAAGGTTTTGGGAGATAACCCTTAAAACAGAGTTCTCTGCATACTGTGTACTGTGTAAGCTCTCTGTGCATCTGTGTGTGTGTGTGTGTGAGTCGATCCACGCTCCGCTCCGCGAATTCAATTTGTATCAGAGCCGAGGTTCAGTGCGTATTTGCATAATGGCGCACGCGCACTTTTCAGGCAGATTCTGGATCCGAAGCTTGAAATTTCACACTCGGCGTTTCGGGAGCGTTTCCATCAGGTAACCTGCGGTTTTACTCCCCTTTCGAAGCCGTTTATGCCCTCAAAATTTCGTTCTGAGCACTACAACAGAAGATAGATTTCAGCCGCAAAGAAATCCGTCTTGTGTAGATTGGCAAGCAGGAGGTGGTCGGCATCGATATCGGCATCGACATACATCATTATTCGTCTTCAAAGCATCATCTATAGACCAGGTACACATATATATCATCATATATATATATTGCAGTCTGCATTGCTACTTCTTGTGCTTGCCAGGTTCCAGGGGAGGTGTGGCCATACGACGGCTTGACACCACTGGCATGTATTGCAGATTGATGTACTGTGATTGTGGGTCTGCTAGTTGTGAGTCACGCTAGCAGACAGACCACCGCAACGGTCATAGGACAGTGATTGGTTTATTGTAGGATGTATGCTAGTTCTAGACAGTTTGCTGAGCCATCTGTGAGGGTCGTGTGTGAGGTTTTTTGAAGCCAAGCACTGGGGGCTGGGTTACCCAGTGTGAGGTGGATTAGGTTGCTGGAGTTCCCGTCTACACGCATTCTCTTCGGTGACTTTTATCCCATAGGATGTATGACTTTGTGTAGACACTGGATTGCATCTTATGCGTCAGGCCGTTGAGGCATTGTTCAGGGTTCATTCTTGAGACAGATACAGGTTCTGTGATCGCCCAGACAGGAGACAGTGTATGCTACGACACAACATATTACAGAAATTTTCAGATTTGTCACTGGTCAGCTATTTATGATTGTTTTTGAGCTATCTTTTGGTTCTCAGAGCTCAGTTTACAGGGGAGACTTTGTCAAAATTTTTCCAAAATACTGACAGTTCCTGAGGAAAGGTGTTCAGCTTGTTGTTTACAGCTTGTTTACTGTGTACAGAGGCCAGTTTACAGGGGAAACTCTGCCGGATTTTTCCCAGAAGTAAATAGTTTGGCAGATATGGCATCTTCTCAAAGTGAGACTCTTTACAACATAAAGAAGCTGGATGGCACAAACTTTCCATTCTGGAAGAAGCAGATTTGGCAGGTTTTGGTGCAGAAAAAACAAGTGAAGCCACTGAGGCTCAAAGGGGAGAGACCAAAAGGTATGGCTGAAGATGAGTGGGAAGAGCTTGACGAGTTAGCTTGTTCCACAATCATGCTGACACTGGCAGAAAATGTTTACTTCAACGTAGCAGAAGAGACTACAACGTATGGCATATGGCAAAAGCTATGTGGTATGTACGAGAAACAAAGTGCTGCTTCTCAAATTTACTGGCTCAAGAAATTGGTGGATTTGAAGATGAAGGAAGGGACAACTATGTCAAATCATCTCAATGAATTTCACACAATTTTCAGCCAGTTAATAGCACAGGAGATAGTCTTTCCAGATTCAGTGAAGGCTATGTTTCTCTTAATCACCTTGCCAGACAGTTGGGATACTTTTCGTACAGCGTTAAGTAATTCTGTCGCGCCAGAAGGTCTTACAAGTGCCAATGTAGAAGGCAGCTTGCTCACAGAGGAAGTAAACAGGAAGAACATTGACAAAGGCAAAGGCAATAGTGCTTTGGTCGTTCGAGGGAGACAACGGTCTAAAGAGAAGAAGGGTAAGAAGACACAAAACCGAAGTAATTCTCGTGACTCAAAGTCAAAGGATGACATAGAATGCTACCATTGTGGCAAGAAGGGTCACATGAAGAGAGACTGTACGAAGTGGAAACAAGAAAAAGGCAAAACAAAGAGTTCTGAGCAAGATGAAAAGAAGAGTTCACTGAAGATTGAAAAGGTGAATGTCACAGGATCTGGTTCAGACAGTGATTCTGGTATCGTAGCTGGTGACTTCTTCCTCACAAGAAATCTTGATTCTGTTTTCTTGACTGCAGAGGATGAACATGCTATGAGTGATTGGATTATCGACTCAGGGGTATCTTTACATGTTTCTCCGCACAAAGAGTGGTTTACATCATATGTGGCTACTAAAGATTATGTCAGACTTGGCAATGAGCACGTTTGTGACATACTTGGAGTGGGAGATGTGTAGTTGAAGTTTCAGAATGGCTCTTCTTTATGGCTCAAGAATGTCAGACATGTTCCAGCAATTCGAAAGAGCTTGATCAGTAGGAAGTTGGATGATGTGGGTTATGTGACAGTCTTTGGGAACAATGCTTGGAAGATCTCCAAAGGTTCGATGACTGTAGCACATGGCAGCAAGTCACGAACTCTGTACACTTTACATGTTTCAGAGGTTAAAAACCATGTAATTAATGTGATTGAGCAGCCAAGTGTATTACTGTGGCATCGTAGGCTGGGACATATGTCAAAAAGAGGAATGGAAATACTTTCTCATTATGGTTATTTGCCTGGCTTTTCATTTCAAGATTTCAAGTTTTGTGAGCATTGTGTTTATGGTAAGCAAACACAGGAACCGCACAGATCAAAGAGGAATCGTAGGGACGAACGGTTAGCTCTTGTGCACAATGATCTATGCGGACCAATGCCTAGTTTGTCACTAGGGGGAGCAGCATACTTTTGTACATTCATAAATGACTATTCTCACAAAGTATGGGTTTACTTCTTGAAGCACAAGGATGAGGTGCTCAAGGTCTTTAAGACATTCTTGCAGCTTGTGGAGAATCAAAGTGGTCAGAAGCTGAAGTGCTTGAGAACTGACAATGGTGGAGAGTACGTTTCCAAAGCTTTTCAAGACTTTTGTGAAGCAAAAGGGATAAAGCGGGAACTTACTGCACCATATAATCCTTCACAGAATGGGGTTGCAGAACGTATGAATAGGACCATACAAGAGAAGGTCAGAAGCATGTTGTCAAATGTTGAGTTTCCTAATGGATTTTGGGCGGAAGCAGTGGCTACAGCAGTCCATTTGATCAACAGGTCTCCTAGTAGGGTTCTGGATAAGAGTGCAGTGGCCGAGATGCTATGGATAGGCAACACACCTTCGTATAAGCATCTCAGAGTCTTTGGTTGTGAAGCTTATAGCCATATTCCTAAGGAGTTCAGGAATAAGTTAGAACCAAAGAGCAAGAAGTGTATATTTCTTGGCTACGGAGAATAGGGCAAGATGGGTTACCGGCTTTGGGATCCTGAGTCCAGAAAACTTATTCGTAGCAATGATGTGCATTTCAATGAAGCCAAGTTTCACGCTAAGCCAGAGAAGATAGAGGAGATCAGAAGAGTTGTCTTCTGGGAAGATGGACCTAGTGCTAGCACATCAAGACAGCATGGTTAGGCTCAGGAACAACCTATAGTGGCTAGAGAGGCAGAATTAGTTGTGGTGAGACGTTCTGAGCGTGTCTCCAAACCACCTGATCGTTATGTGCCTTCTCTTAATTATGTCATGCTCAGAGATTGCGGAGAACCATCTTGTTACAAGGAAGCATTACAAGTGGTTGACTCGAAAAATTGGCAGTTGGCCATGCAGTCAGAGATGACAGCTCTGCATAAAAACCAGACATGGAAGCTAGTTAAATTACCAAATGGCAAAAAGGCTCTACCTTGTAAATGGGTTTACAGGTATAAGATCACCGCTCATGATAGTCAGCCAAAGTACAAAGCAAGGCTTGTTGCCAAGGGCTTTAAGCAAGAACAAGGCATTGACTTTGATGAAGTCTTCTCTCCAGTGATCAAAATGACTACATTGAGATGCTTTCTTGCATTGGTTGCTATATTGGATTTGGTGTTGCACCAAATGGATGTCAAGACAGCGTTCTTGCATGGTGATTCAGATGTGGAAATTTACATGCAGCAGCCAGAAGGGTTTGTTGAGAAAGGCAAGGAAGATTTGGTATGCCAATTGTTAAAGAGTCTTTATGGCTTAAACAATCATCGAGGGCATGGTACCATAAGTTCCACCAGTTTATGCTTTCTCAAGGCTACAAACGTAGTGAGTACGATCACTGTCTATATACAAAGAAGGCTAAGGATGGTAGTTGGCTGATCCTTATTTTGTATGTGGATGACATGTTGATTGCTGGCAAACACTTGGAATAAATTTCAGCTTTGAAGTCAAAGATGGAAAAATCGTTTGACATGAAAGACATGGGTGAGGCAAGTCATATACTTGGTATGCGCATTGAGAGAGACAGATCAAAGAAGTTGATTTGGTTATCTCAAACAGAGTATATTGACAAGGTTTTGCAACGTTTCAATATGGAGAAGGGAAAGGCATTGAGTGTTCCATTGCCACCATATGTGAAACTTAGCAAACAAGACTTTCCTGTGTCTGAGGAAGAAAAGGCTGAAATGAATAAGATTCCATATGCGTCTGCAGTGGGTAGTTTGATGTATGCAATGATTGCTACACGTCCGGATATTGCATTTGCAGTGGGAGTGGTTAGCAGATATATGTCAAATCCTGGAAAGAAACATTGGGAGGCAGTGAAAGGTATCATGAGATACTTAAAACATACAAAGAGTATGCGCATATGCTATGGTAGTCAGGATTTGAGTGTCAGAGGATACACTGACTCAGATAATGCAGGAGACTTGGATAAGAGGATATCTACATCAGGCTATGTCTTTACATTGGCTGGAGGTGCCATATCATGGCGATCTCGATTACAAGATTGTGTTACGCAGTCTACTACAGAAGCTGAGTATGTTGCAGCAAATGAGGCATGCAAAGAAGCTATTTGGCTTGGTAGATTGGTAGCAGACTTGGGAATCAAAGTAGATATGCTAGAGTATATTGTGATAGTCAAAGTGCTATACAATTGGCAAAGAATCCAGTGTTCCATTCGAAGACTAAGCATATTGATGTGAAATATCACTTCATTAGGGAAGTACTTGAAGACAAGCAGATACAACTGCTGAAGATCCACACCAAGGACAATCCTGCTGATCTAATCACAAAGGGACTTCCAGGAGAGGGCTTTGTGCATTGTCGTGAGTTATTGGGCATTGGATAGATGGCAGCCATGTAAATATTTGTACATTTATGTTCATAGATTTACAGTTACTTAAAGTGCCACATTGGACTTTAAGTGGGAGGTGGTTGGGATTAAAGCCCAAGTGGCCTCTTATACGGATATGGCCGCCCGCCCGCCTAACTCACTCATCACTAACTCTTTGTATATACTCACATATACTTTTGTGGATAATAAGGTTTTGGGAGATAACCCAAAACAGAGTTCTCTGCGTACTGTGTAATGTGTAAGCTCTCTGTGCATCTTTGTGATAATAAGGTTTTGGGAGATAACCCTTAAAACAGAGTTCTCTGCGTACTGTGTACTGTGTAAGCTCTCTGTGCATCTTTGTGTGTGTGTGTGTGTGAGTCGATCCACGCTCCGCTCCGCGACTTCAATTCTAAACAAGCAAACGTTGCTAGTCAATTACATAAATTATTAAAGGAATTTCAAGATGTATTTCCTAATGATTTGCCATCAAGATTACCGCCGACACGATCAATACAACATAGCATTGACGTGGCTGCAGGCTGTAAACCTGTTAGTAAACCACCTTACCGTATGAGTTACTTAGAGGCTGCTGAGGTGGAACGTCAGCTTACTGACTACCTTAGCAGAGGGTTTATACAACCCAGTTCTTCACCATGGGCTTCACCTATCCTTTTAGTGAAGAAAAAGGACAGCAGTATGCCCATGTGCGTAGACTACCGGGGCTTAAATGCGGTTACAGTTAAGAACAAATACCCATTGCTAAGAGTAGATGAGTTATTTGATAAGCTAACTCATGCACGCATTTTTACGAAAATCGACTTGAGGTCAAGATATCACCAAGTACGTATTCGGCTTGCTGATATCCCTAAGACTGCATTCCGAACATGGTTTGGACACTATGAGTTTTTGGTGATGCCCTTTGGATTAACCAATGCGCCCGCAACATTCATGACACTTATGGATAGTGTCTTGAAGCCATATTTGGGCAAATTTGTCATTGTTTTCCTCGATGACATCCTAGTCTATAGTGATTCTGAAGAAGAGCACTTACAACATCTCAGGCAGGTGTTTGAGTTGTTACGTACAAACAAGTTATATGCCAAGGAATCTAAATGTGATTTTCTAAAAGATGAAATTCATTATTTAGGGCATGTTATTTTAGCTCACGGCCTATACATGGATCAATCCAAAGTGGATACCATCAGAAAATGGCCTCCTCTTAGAAATCTGGAAGAATTACAGATATTTTTAGGATTTGCAGGTTTTTACCGAGGTTTCGTTAAAAACTATGCTCAAATTGCTGTACCTATGACGGATCAACTTAAAGGCAAAGGAAAAGCTTTTCAGTAAGGATCCGCTCAACAACACAGTTTCGATACACTCAAGGATGCATTAGCTACAGCTCCTATACTGGCTATTGCAGATCCTTTGAAACCATTCGTTTTGGAAACGGATGCCAGTGATCGTGCTATTGGAGCAGTCCTGTTACAAGACGGACGGCCGATTGCATTTGAAAGTAAGAAGCTTGATGCAGCTCAACATAACTATTCTGCTTACGAATGCGAACTCTATGCAATAGTGTCGGCCTTAAAAACATGGCGGCATTATCTGTATGGTGCTCAATTCGAGGTTGTGTTTGACCATGAAAGCATCAAATGGTTTACACAACAAACATATTTAAAGGGTCGAAAAGCCAGGTGGGCCGAGATCTTCAGGAATATGACGCCAAGCTAAGGTATCGCAAAGGCCAATACAATGTAGTGGCAGACGCTCTATGTAGAATTCCAGAGATCAATTCGCTCTTGTTCACGGAACTTCGTAGTGAATTTTTAGATTCTCTCAAGGGAAAATATGAGCATGATGAAGCATATTCCAAAGTGTGGAGCCATGTTCAAAAGAGGGATCCTTCTCACCCCAATGACGGTAGTGTACAATTAACCTCCACACATTCTCCTTTATCAAGTGATGAACTACAGTGATGGAAGCATTTTACCATCGACAATGGGTAGCTACTCCACAAGAGGAGAGTTTGTGTACCGACGGACACGGACATTTGGCGCCAAATTCTTTATGAATGTCATGATAGTCCAAGTGCAAGGCACCCGGGGATTAGAAAAACTTATGCTCTCGTATGACGACAGTTTTATTGGCCATGTATACATGGTTTTGTGCAAGCTTATGTCTTGCACTGCCAAAAATGTCAAGTTAACAAGGCAGAGTGCCTGAAAGCAGGACACCGGCAAGGCCGGACTAGACAAGGCAGGGCCGGGCTAGGCGGTGTGGAACAGGGAGTCCAACTAGGGCAAAGGGCCAAGGGCATGCCTATATAAAGGGTGGTTGGGTGGTGGACTCTCAAGCTCTAGTCACTCCTGTCTAACAGCATCGCATCAATGAGCTTTTCATTGCACAACGATGTTAAAATAGTAGTCTCACAATATAATTGTCGTATGCAACTAGTTGTTGCGTCCTCATTGCTCATCTCACCACAACCACAAAGAACCACCTCCATCGTCGATAACATGGTGCCCATGGGATCCATATCATGAGATCGAGTTGTTCCTCTTCCTTCAAAGCTTGTGGCTTCTCTCAATTGTTGGTAGTGCAGCTATTGATGCAGACCGTGCTAGTTTGCGGCATCTCGAGGCTTGGACTCTTTTGTAAAGGCCAACGTGGACACTGAAGCCTAGACCTATGCGCGCATGAGATTCCTTGCCAAAGATTATGCTGCAATAAAAGTTACTTGCACTACTTGCTCCGAAGCTTGGAGCATAGCTGCCTATTGGAGGCGTATCTTGTTGTACGCTATCAAGTACATCCTATGCGTGAGTTGCAAATGCGAGAAGAACATCCGTTCTTCTCTACACAGGAGAAGCTGTCGAGAAGAGAGAGAGAGAGAGAGAGAGAGAGAGAGAGAGAGAGAGAGAGAGAGAGAGAGAGAGAGAGAGAGAGAGAGAGAGAGAGAGAGAGAGAGACAAAGTGCTACTGCAAGGCCGCTTTGCGGGCCGCAAGGCAGTGATCGTGAAAAATTTCAACGATGGCATGCAAACAAGTCCATATGGTCACGCCCTTGTCGTCGGCATCGACAAATACCCTCGAATGGTGATTAAAAAGATTTCTCAGAAGAAGATTGCTAAGAGGCCTCGTTTGAAGCCATTTATCAGAGTAGTCAACTACAACCATATCATGCCTACAAGGTATACTTTAGATGCGGACTTGAAAAATATTGTGATAACCGAGAAGCTTGATTCTAAGACAAAGAGGGAGAGACAAGAAAGGAAACAAAGGCACTATTTGAGGAGAGGTTCAAGACAAGAAAGAACAAGTGGTTCTTCTCTAAGTTGCAATTTTGGGATAGCTTCGGTAATTGACCGGACAACATGTTTGGGCTGCGAGCTCTCAAGTGTCGAAAGTGTTTGCGTGGGCGACCTCCTTGAAGGGGTTGTCCAATATTTTTAATGGTAGTTTTGTTGAGCTTACTCTCTCTATTGGTGTTTCTACCCTTGGATTTTACTCTCTGAGTTTCTCTTAATGGTTATAAGGAGAGAGGAGAAAATCTTTAGTGCGTAGAAGAAACCTGGCATGTCGTTCAATATAGAGGTTAACAATCAGGTACATCATTTTTCGATCGATGATTTGAGCTATCCAACACAAGAAAGGACCTATTCTAAGATGAAAACGGCTCAAAGAACTCATGTTGCATGGGGAATACATGTCTTCATTGGACTCATTATTTATAGTAAGCACCCGCGAATCCCTTCCTCTTTCCCTTTGTTTCATGCCTTAAAAGGAGCAAACAGTAAGATGAACTGGCTTGTGTCACCCCCTTGTAGCGAGCAATGCAGATACTTGCAAAACCTTGATCTTTAATAGCTCTAGTTCTCTTAAGTGAAGACAACTAGAGCTAATACTTGCAAACCTTGATCTTTAATAGCTCTAGTTGTCTTAAGTGAAGACATACTGCCAGGAAAGGAGTTCTTGTAATACTATGATTGCGGTGCCACCAGCTACAACTTTTTAGAGAGTTTTGTGTTTACTTGGTGAGCCTAATGCGCTCGATGGAGATGTCAAGAACACGCACATCTACACAATGCCATATCTTGGCAAAGGGAAGGCTCAAAATGTTTGACAAAGATTTGCATCCAACACCTACTTTAGTGTACGACATCAGTCAAAAGTTGTGGTATGTACCACCCCTAGGGCTAGAGGAGGGATGGGTAAGCCTAATGTTGTTTTTCTAGATACGGCCAAAAGATTGAGCCAAGGAGCCCTGGAGGATTGTCCTCAATAGATATGAATCGAGGACATATCTCCAAATGCAATCATTTACTCTTTTGTCTTGAAGGCATGTGGCACTGCCTTGGTTGACATGTATGTCTAGAATGTCGTCTTTTGAAATGCATTGATTGCGGGATATGCCCAACAAGGAGTGGGCCACGGAGCTCTTGCTTGTTGTTTTTAGGATGCGAAGCGAGGGCACTTCTCACACTACGTAGAAATCCAATAAGTTTATGATGTAGAACATAAAGTTACCTCTACGTCTCTTTAAGTTTAATCTATATTCTGCATCTTTTATATTTGTCTTGATGCGTGTTTTGTGTCTAACAAAGAAGACATATATTCAAAACAATGGACGTTTTGATTATACAAGCACAACTCTAGCTCGTCGACAACACTGCAAGGTCCATTATCTGCATCCAATTCCCCATGCCTATGCTCTCTCTCTCTCTCTCTCTCTCTCTATATATATATATATATATATATATATATATATATATATATATATATGTATACATATATATACATATGTATATATATATATATATATATATATATATATATATATATGTATACATATATATACATATGTATATATATATATATATATATATATATATATATATATATATATATATATATATGTATATATATATATGTGTGTGTGTGTGTACCAGAGCGAGGCGTTTGAATCTTGTAAATAACTAACAAGTAAGCAACATTTTCTCTACTAAGGTTTTCTCCCTACTCTAGCAAGCTGTGTTCTGAGCTCATTTGTGTGCCACCTGCACCTCGGCTTCTCGGATGCACGTCTAGCAATAGGTCTTTCTCTCTCTCTCTCTCTCTCTCTCTCTCTCTCTCTCTCTCTCTCACACACACACACACACACACACACACACACACACACACACACACACACACACACACACACACACACAGTTGGAGAAGATGCTCTCTATAGAAATCCATCTTCGTGACCCACTCCTATGTCGGCTCTATCCATGTTCTCTTGGTGTCTAATTGGTCAGATCTTGGAGAATGAGTCTAGTAATCTCCACCCGTGTAAGCGACAACGATGGTGCATCAAGGGAGTATTGGAAGGAAGGCAAGCTGTCCATGCTGAAGCCATGTATCTGGAACCATGATGACATCTCTGGATACCAGCATGATGTGTACCCCTATAAAGCTAACTATCTGGAGGACTCAAGGGCCAATCTGGCATATTTGTCTCCGGTAGTATCCCATAATATGTGCATAAAGGAGACCGATTTGGTAAGCACCTCTATTTCCATAGGGTACGCTGCTAACTCCGCTCTATGGATCTTGTGTGGCACGGAGGCCAAGCACATGCACGCGCACACACACACACACACACACACACACACACACACACACACACACACACACACACGTCCCATCTCCATCAAAGAGGTGGTGGCCTCCCATTGTCATATACCTTGCCATTTCTCATGCCACACTTGTTCCACGCCCTTTGGTCGCTTACCTTCATAGTGTATGACTCTTTGCAAATGAAAATATGCCGGAGTGGAAGAAGGATGCATTTGGTAAGGCACTCACCTTTGGCTAGTGGTCAAAGCTATTAATAGTATAGGAGCAAAGATAAAGTCTTCCCATTTACAAGCTGAAAGTGAGCTGATTAGGGCAATCCTTGAGTACTTGGTTTTGGTTGTGATTGGACAAACTGGTTAAGGGAAAATGGCATAGGCTACACAATATGAATCAAGATTACACAACAAAAGGAAAGATTGCATGTGCACAACTTCAGAGAGTGGCCATGCTATTAGGTTCGAGGACTACAAGGGGCTTGAGATAGTACTCAGTGCTTGAGACAATAACGAAAGAAGTGCTTGTGGATAGCCAACTCTTAGTGTATTCTATTATCATGAATGATGAAGCACACATTAATGTCCTCTCTACTTTGTGAGCCTAAAATGGTTTGTTGGATACTTGAGCCTACATGTGGCCACTTGGCATGATCTAAGCCATTGCCCTCTAGCCGAATCGCATGGCCAAGATTTTCAAGCTTTCTTTTCATAATGACCTTTAGCATACTATTAATATTATTGCCGACAACCAACTACATGTGCTTTTAGGTATGCAAAAGGACAACATCAATGCTTGTCCCTCGTTTTGGAGGTCTACACAAAGCCAAAAGCCAACATCCACAGAGCCAAAAGCCAACATCGGTAGTTCTGAAGTATTAGTAGAGTTCATCACATCAAAAGAACAACGTCAATGCATGTCCCTCGTTTTGAAGTTCTGCATAGAGTCGAAAGCCAACATCGATAGCTTTGAAATGATAAGCAATGCTCTGGTTAGGGACCTCTTCTTGAGCAGGTGGATGAGCACTCATGTAGCCTAGCAGCTTATGAACTAAAAAACTCATTACTACAATAAACCCTACACCATCTACAACATAGAACATAAAATTACCTCTGCTTCTCTTTAAGTTAAATCTATCTCCTTCATATTTTGTATTGTGTTAAGTCCTATTTTGTGTGTCGCAGATTGCACATATATTTGCAACAATGGATGTTTCAATTACACAACCACAACTCTAGCTCAACAACACTACATGGTCTATTATGTGCATACAATTCCCCATGCCTATGCATTTCCTTGGTCAACACATAAAGTTTATTGGGTAGGACTTATAATTTTTGGAGAGCGCACAATGCCAACTCTCCACCATACATTTTTAATGGCAATTTTGCATGAAGTGCACTATATGTTTAGCATTTCACTCTATAAAGTTTCATTTCAAGACGAAATGTTTAAATTTTCACATTGCGTTTATGTGTCTTGACACAAACATTGTCCTCCAGCTTGCACAATTGGACGACTCCTATACACGATTATCAAGTCGATAGTGAAATTTAACTTTTACAATGCACTTTGTCCTTGTTTACTTCATTGCTAGATGCTAGATGTCAATATGTGTATGTCCTATTATGTTCTATAGAAATGCCCACCAAGCCAGACTAGTTTTCCTTTTTGGAACAAGTGAATAAAGGAGTTCGATATACATTTGACATAAGGATGTTGAGATTGAACCAAGACGAAATGTCAATCTTGGGAAGCAAGTGACTCGACTAGGGCATGAAGGCATGCCAAGAGGATGTCAATCTCTTGTCTAAACACAACACTCTCCATTATGACTCTCAATGTGCACTCTATTTATCAAAATCTTTGATCCTCTTCTTCGGATCTCTCACCTAACCACATGCGAATCCTTGAGCAAATCAACTCTGGTTGTTTCCAAACTTCATAGGCATCCTATTGAGACTATAAAGAACATCTCTACGTCATCAGACTTGCATTACAACACAAAAAAATTTGCAATTTTCTTCTGGTAGCCTGATGCAAACCAGCTTTTTGGATTTCAAATGTGCCTAATAGGTGCTCCTAAGTGTCGGGAATCACATACAATTGATGGAATTTCAAAACGACACTTGAATAGAGAGAAATATCACCTGGAGGGTCGTAGACGTAGTTGCTTGATTTTTCTCCGATGCTTGCAATGTAGGTATTCACACGTAGAACTTGACAAGACAAACACAATGGTGCCCTCATAATTCTGATGCGATAATCATGCGGTGCAGTGTGAGCAATGGAAATACACAGTAGAAGAGAAGACACATAGTGTACAGAGAAAAAACCTTATCTGCTCATTCGTTCCTCATAATGATCGTACAAAAAAACATTACAAAGTTTCCTTTTATACCTTGGCTCCAGGTTTCATGGTACAAAAGCTAGATCTGCCATAATCGCATCAATATTTACATTCTCGGCTTCAAAATACATTTGGGTAACAGATATAGGTTGTGGGAGAAGTCAGTATCACTTGAAATTACAATTATAGTTAAATTATAGATATAATAAATCTTCCAACACTCCCCCCTCCAATTTCATGTCTACCATGACATGAGTCAGAAGCGCGGTTGGTGGCGGAGGTAAGGTTGCCTTTGTATCTAGCATGTTGTTTTCTCTTGTAAGCCTTCATGACATTCCATTGCGAAATATTTGTCTTCTGGAGCAAATGGCCTCATTGTGTCATCTGAAAGGAGTTCCATCGCATGGTAGCTCAGAAAGCGTGCTTTGATGTGTCGTTGACCTCAGGCCTAAACAGTGTAGTGTTCAATGTGAAAAACCCTATGTATAAAGCTTCTTCAAAAGTGCTCATGAAGTATGATGGCACGAACATCAAGCGGGAAAAGAAGCCATGCAAAATATGCTCATTTGTCTACTGGCTGAAATCATAAAACAACCCTTTATTTCCTTCGAGGAAGGACATCCAAGGTTTATGATACATAGTTATGCAGGCGGCCATCATTCTACATATTTTTCTTAGCGTTTGACAAGATAGATCTGGAAGTCCTTCATACATTTTGACGGTTGCCTGTAGAGTGCTAAGAATATACTTTTCATCCAATCTTTGCTTGTCTTTGGGTCCTGGCAAGATTGGGTAGTTTAGCAAGTTGCGATGTTGTTTTTGTATGTCTTCATGGCGGATCCATGTTCGCATTCTAGGAACTAGGCAGAAGGTGACATCCTAGTCTATTGTCGTTGGTGCTGTCATCATGTGAATTTGATACTCTAGATGCTTCCCCAGCCATGCCACCCTCGATTTTGGTTGTCTTTCATGTGGTTGAACTTTTAGCATCTCTTGCTCTATTGGCACCTTCCTTCGAATACATTTGCACTTTATTAACGAGACGGGGAGAGATCGGGTATACCAGTCTTCGTTGATAGTAGAGGGTCAAAGGAGATACAGATTGACTGAATGGAGAAGATGGATCTCCCATTCCATGCCTTTTTTCCATCTCTCTTCCTCTGTGCCCACAATTCTTTCCTTCATCTCTATTATGGGTTCTTTAGTTAGTCTATATGCCCTTTCTGGCACTGTTTCAATCACAATTCTTTCTTTGACTCTTTGTTGTTGAGTTGTGCTACTTTTTGAAATATCTTGGGATGCATGTTGCTTTCCTTTACCCTAATATTTTCTTGTAGTAGGGAGTGTGGCTTGAGATGTTGACCCTTGTTGTTGGGCTTGTTGAGGTCTCTGCTGGGTATCTCCATCTTTCTGCATGTCATCTCACTGGCGTTGGTTTCATCATATTTGTGCTCACTATTGTTAGGGAAATCTTGATGTCTGCACTCTAGCTTTTCCTTTATGGCAGCCACTTTGCTTTCAGATCCTCATTTTCACCTTTTTGAGGGTAGCATTGTTTGTTTGAAGTGCTTCCTCTCTAGCTAAGGTAGTGGTTGTGGTGTCTTACCTCATCTTCTCTCACACCCTAACTACCCGGTCTAGCTTAGAGATTTTGGAACTTGCATCTGATGGTGTTGTGCTTGTCTCTGACAACCTTGTCAACCGTGGATTTGCCTTGATTTTTTCGACGATGAGGCGTGGGCCATAAGCTTTTCCTCGGCACTGACTAGCTGTATCTCTGCCATCACTAGCTGGTTTTCTAGTGTATCTGCTTGGTTGTAGACTTTTGTGAAAATAGATTGTAGATCGATGATTATTTCTTCGTGGTCCACAACAGCTCTTTTGACAGCGGCTATTTCTTCATGAGCTTTAGCTAATAGTTGCTTCTTGTCGAGCTATTTGAGCCTCTATTACTAGCTCCTCTTGTTTGTTTCTAAGCATATGAAGCTCAACATAGACTTTGGTTAGCTCACTTTGTAGTGTTAGGACAACATTCTGGTCTTGATCATGCTATTGCATTGCCACATTGTACATATCTGTTGCCACCTCTACAAGGCTTGATAATATGGGTCCACCATGCTCCATTGACATTGTAAAGTACTGGGTATAGGCATTGGTCGTTGTATTTTTTTGTTACCACATACGTATTTTGTGGCTTGGGACAATTGTCCTGGTCCTTGGTTTCTCCTTGTGTGTCTTGCGCTTGTGAGGTCTTTGGTTGAGATTCTTGAGTGTGCGTCATTTTGAAACCAAAATCTCTAAGAGAGTTGTTGTCAGATCCAGAGTGTGAGATTTTGATGGAGCTGTTTGACTCAGGTCTCTTCTTCATTCTCTTTGCGTCCTCTACGGCCTTTCGAGCTTCTTCTTTGGCTAGCTTTGATCTCTCCATTTGCACCCACTAAGTGCTTTGTAGTGATAGGAGTGGTTGATGGGTTTTTGGTGCGAGCCTTGCGTGGCACCCATTTTTCAGCAAAATCACCTTCATTTACCATTTTCTTTTTGAATTCTTCTACTAGCCTTTCCTTTTGGGCCTGATTATGAGCTTTCTCCTCTTTTCCTTGTTTTGGCATTGGGATGGGCTTTTTACCCTTCTTGTCTTCCTGCTCTTCTTCAGAGGAGTTTGTCTTGTGTACTTTTTTTTAAAAGCATGTTCTGGTAGTGGTCCGAGTTGACCTGGATTTAGTCATCTCCTCCTCACCCTCTTCCTCTGCAAGCTGAATCTAGTCATTTTGTGTTGGAGCTTCTGGAAGATCTTGAGTTGCTCCAATAGCCTGATATGCTATTCTTGTCAAAACCTTTGGAGTTGACAGATAGGTGAGCTTGGTATGTTTCTCCTTATTTGTAAAAGTAGCTTGAGCAAGTACTGGGTGTGCTCTATAGCCACTGACGTGTTTTGCTGGTAAGCCTAGGTGTAGGTCGTAGCTAGAGTATGGTTGGGTGTAGTATACCTACCTGGACGTTTTTCATCTATGTGAAAGAATTGCATGACCATGTAGGTGGGCAACTCTGCTTCCCAGCATGTCATGTTTGCAAAGGTTGTTGGAGCTCCCTTTTTCTTGAACACTTCCACACCCATCTCCTTCTTTCCTTTCATGATTGCTCCTCTATCCATCGAAATACCTACGGCTTCGGCAATCAGCTATGAAATGATTTTGACTTGGACTTTATCAATGTCAAGAGTGGAGATTTGTGTTGTTCTTTCCTCTGTTATGCTGGTGTGGAGCTCATGGGATCTCTGGATGTGGACTCCGCATGGTGGAAACTGGAAGTAGTTGAGTAAGTTTGTTTTCTCTAATGCTTCTTCCATCAATAGCTTCCTTGCCAGGTTGTAGGCTTCTCGAGGGATCATGGGGATGGTGAGCATGTTAAATTCTCTTTGTCCCTGTTAGCTACTTCGTAGACTTTTTCTCCCTCAAGCTCAAGTCTTTCTTTCTCTGTGTAGGTGGATGCCTCTTTGAGAGAGTCGCGGAGTAGAGTGAACAGTGAATTTGCTCGAGCTTCTTCTTGCAAATCCATTTCTTCTTGTTGCCTTTAGCTTTTGACTTCATAGCTCCTATAAAAAGTTGTCATAGATCAGAGATTATTCAAATTTTGAAGTGGTACCTTCTCATTTTCCATGTATTTGACAAGCTGATTAATGTGCCACTTTGTTCAAAACTCATGTATAATGATGCAAAATCTCAACAATTGACAAATATTCATTGTTTATGAAAATAGAGAAAAGATTGCGTTTTTTCTTAGGCCTATACATAGATGAGTTTTTTGAAGTACTAACTGATGTTCACTACCCCTACAGGCTTAAATTTTGATTTGGATAGGAGGTTTGGTCGTAGTAAGGTTTTGGTCATTTGCTCCAAGTGTTTGTCACCATGGTTGATGTAGATGTGAGTTTTTTTACCTTTGGCTTCATAGAGATGTTCCATATATTTTCCCAAACATATACATTTGGTTGGCTCCTCTTTGAGCTTTCTGGTTACTATCTACTAAAGAAAATCACATTTTTTTCTCCATTTTTTCACATTTGGCCCAATGTCAGCCACCAAACTTGGTAGGTTTACTTCTCACATTGATTATATATTATTCCTCCACCTACATTTTGAATTTGGTCAGCTGGCCATGGGTTAGGTCAATTTGAATCATTCGGCTAAGCCTGAGGTTTGCTTAGGGGGTTTTACACTTTTCCAATATATATGAAACCTTTGGGATAGGTCTTGTTTAGCTAGAGTTTTACCTGTACAACTTCAAATTCCACAATTGATTGCAACTTGGCTCTACTAGGGAAAAAATCACGATTTTTTCTTGTTTCCCATATTTATCTTTCAAACAAGGTGAAACTCATTCCACACCTTATACTGAGTATTATGAGCTAGCTGATGACTTTGCACTGTGTTTTGAATAACCTTCTTTGGCTTGGGCCTCGTTTTAGGGCTTGTTTCTGAGATACTTTTGCCTTACAACATATAGAGACCTCCAAAATATAAGATGTAACATTTAATGGCCTAGTAACTTGTGTGTAGCGGAAAATAGCATGAACATAGTGAGCATTTCATTAGAATAGATTCCTAATGAGCATAACAAGAGTGCTTGGGTGGAGAGAGCAACAAAAAGCATAACACCTAGTTAGATAGACATGAAGAATACTTCAAAAAGAGAGAGAATTTAAGCTATTGACAATAGTTGAGGACCAGATTTACATGGAGCCGGTCCCCCCTCCAAAAGGCTTTGTATTATAGGTTTCTCCCATCAAGAGAGACATTGTACAATACAATTCTTTGTGTTCCTTCAATACTAGCTAGTGCAATGAAGATGGAAGCTTCAAGCACTAAGCAAAACACTTATAAAACACGACATCATTTCCCTCACGGTCTCAGACCCAAGACCTCACACACCTTCGAAGATGGTGAGAGCTAGCGGGGTATGAGAGTAGATTGAGAGGAAGAAGGAGTAGTCTTACGAGAAAGATGCATATCTCCTCACATAATCACTCATATTAGCATAACATAGCTTAGTAATTAGCATGGCAGAGGATATGATCATGCATTGAAGCTTGGATCTTGGTTGGATTTGCATTACAAAGCCAAGAGTTGTTGGTGTAGGCCTCCCTTCTCACAAGCTTGGAGTAGGTGATAAGCTTTCCATTGAAGCTTGAGAAGGAGAGAGTGAGTCTTCTTGCTTCACACATGAAATTGTGTGAGTGTGTGTGCAATAATTCCTTTGAAAATTCAGCCCCCCCCTCTCTCTTGGTCGACCCCTCTTGCTATTTGCTCATGCTACCACCCCATTGGACCTCTCCAGGCTTAGCCAATAGGATTTAAGGAGCATAAGTGATAGCCTTCTAGCATGTGTCCCGCTTTCCCCTTTTGTGAGAGCTTAAGGTAATTAATTAATGCAACTAAACTCTCATTGGACCCCTTTGTCTCTTGGCCAATAGGAATCAGGCAAGCCATTGGGTTGACGAATGCTCATTGGACCCCTTGGGAGACTATCCAATAGTCTTCTAGAGAGCTTAATTATTATTGATTCTTTTATTAAGTGTTTTTAAATTAATTAAACTATATTTACTCTAGCCTAATTCTTGTTGGTCCACCTCCATGGCCATCCAATAGGATTTGAGTACACCTTGCGAGCATCTGGGCTAGGGAGCTCACATGTGTCCCTCATTCCCTTTGTATAAAGGAGGCTTGTGCATGTGTGTGTGTTTCTCTCTCATCCCCTACTTGCAAGGCTTGCCCCCTCCTATGAAGGAAGCATGAAGACTTTTTGCACACACACACAAAGCATCCAATTTTACTAAGCTTGACCATTGGACACAACCTTTGGATTTTGGAACCTTGGCATTTTGGAAGTCTTAATGGGCTGAACCTTAGGGTTTTTAAAGCCCATTGTTGCACCTTGCTCTTTTGCATACGACCCCCCCTTTCGATCCCTATTTTCCCTCCTTTGGATCCCTAATGTGGCCAGTCTGCCAGCTTAACCAATATTCTAGCTTTTTCTCCCCTGGCACTTCCCCATATTAAATGATCAGTTTAACATGAGAAAATGATTTAGGAAAATTAGATATTAGCTATTATGACATTACCTCTCTCTTGAAACCATAGTCGCCCTTGACTATGGGGTAGAGAAGATAAAGAATATTCATTAGTCCTTTTTCTAGCGGGTAGAGGATCCCTATGTTACCCTACGACATCGTTCTAGAATGGATGACTAGTCCATTTGGCGGTTGAGAGCCTAAGTTGCCACAAGCATGTCTGGACATTAGTCCTATCAATCTTCCATAGTAGAGTGACACGCTCTACTTGGTGTTTGGGAGACGTCCTTTCTGCAAACTTGATCTAAGCATGCATACTACTTCACATTTGTGCACAATAAAGAAAAAGAGAGTCTGGAAGCATTGTAAGCATTGACAAGGTTTAGGTTATCCTTTAATTGTATGCCTTGCATCCATCTAGCATCATCAAAAGGATAATTCTTAAACTTAATAAGATGTCATCAGATAGTCTTACCGCCTCTTAATACCTTGTCTTCATGTCGGAGAATGGACTCGGGCTGCCCCACCTCTTCTTGGTCCTCGATCTCCGGTAGGTCTTCAATAGTTGGTTCTTGGGTTGGCTCTCCTTTGCAAGGCTTTAAATAGGCTCACATGGGAAGCATTGTGTATGAGCCAATGGTTGGGCAACTTGAGTTGATAGGCCATCTCATTGATTGGCCTAAGAATCTGGAAGGGACCATAGTACCTTTTTGCTAACTTAGCATAGTACTTTTGGTGTCCTATAGGATTCTTGCCCGTTGTGTGCCTTAGTCGAGCCTTGGGAAATTTAAGTAAGACCCAATCATTTTGTTTAAAGGCTTGGGCTCTTCTGTGCTTATTAGCAGCAGCCTTTTGCCTTTGCTGTGAGATAGAGATAGCATCCTTAATCTTTTGGAAAGAATCTTGTAGGTTTCGGCTATACTCATCTGTAACAACGATCTTCTCGTGTACCTTAAGTAGCAGAGGACTTTTTGATCTTCCCTCAATTACCTTAAAAGGTGCTTTTTCCATGGAAGTATGTACAATGTTGTTGTAGGCATACTCCACTAAGGGTAAGTACTTCTCCCATTGGGATCTTTGATCTACTTCCATTACATAGGCTTTTAGTAGATCAAGGATTGTTAGGTTGGCTATTTCACTTTGGCCATCTGTTTGCGGGTGATAGGCCGAAGAGAAGTTTAGCCTTGTCCCTAAATTTTTAAAGAGACCCTTCCAGAAAATACTGTTCATTCTAGGATCTCTATCTGACACTATGGACATTGGCAAGCCATGGTACTTGAAGATTTGTGGTATGAAGAGGGTTGCCATTTGATGGGCTTTGATAGTCTTTTTGACATGTATAAAATGAGCTTGTTTACTAAACCTGTCTACTATCGTCCATATTCCCGTATTCCCATGGATAGACTTAGGCAATCCAAAGATAAAATCCATGGATATGCTCTCCCATGGTGAATTAGGGATTGGCAAAATTTGAAACAATCCAGGTTGCTTCCCTCTATCAAACTTCGTTTTCTGGCATACCACACATTTAGAAACATACTCTTGTATGTTTTCTTTCATGGTAGGCCAATAGAGATATGTTTCAATCCCCTTTAGGATAGACTGAATCCCTCTATGCCCCACATAAGGAGGAGCATGAGATTCATATATTAATTTCTCACGTAGTGAGTTAGTAACACATAGTCTATTGCCATAGAGAAGATAACCATCTTGTAAAGTAAATGGTTCCTCTTTCTTTCCTAATGCAAGGGCTAAAATCACATCTCTAAATCGGGATCAATAGCATACTCATCTATCATAGAAGATAGATCATTGTGAGTTGCTATGGAAACCGCATTCACTCTCGACCGTCTTGAGAGTGCATCGGCTACTTGATTATGCTTGCCAGCAATGTGAGCAATATGAAAATGAAATTGCGAAAGGAAATTTTCCCACCTCATTTGTTTGTCGGAGAGCTTGGTCTGCGTCATGAAGTACTTAAGACTTTGGTGATAAGTCCGCAAAATGAAAGGAGTCCCTAATAAATAGTGCTTCCATGAGTCTAAGGCATGTAGAACTGCGAGGAGTTCCTTTTCATATATGCCTAGAGCTTGCTCAATAGGGTTGAGCCTTCGACTTTCATAGGCTATGGCGTGCCCTTCTTGGAGCAAAACAACTCCAAGGAAATCACCACAAGAGTTGGTGCAACCAAAATTGGTATGTGCTAGGAAGTGTGCAATGCAATGATGTGTATGCTGACAGGTGCATGGCAAAGGGCTAAAGCAGGTATAAAGACCCTGGGTAGGAGAGTGGCAGCTGAAATGTATGCTTAAAGTTTTTTTTAGGCCGGGGGCCCCTCCAAAGTACGATAATGATGACGGCAAGTCAAGGTGTTTAAAATGCGGGGAATGTGTCCCGAAATGTGGTACTCAAGATGCTCTAGAAGCTCATCTGGACGACTCGTCAAACGGAGCTTCGGTGTGAAAGTTATGATTGTTCGAAGATGGAAGGCTTCGCAGGTCCCGACGGACAGCGTAGGTACAAACATGTGGCCAAAAATGGGATCAATGGATACGTGTGTAAAGCTCAAGATGTGGAGCATGCCGATCTTTTCGGTTTGCCATTCGGAGCTCAGACAGGCAAGTTATGGCTTGAGGATTATTTGCTGGGGGGTCGGATACGTGCTCACTGGGCCACGTTGGTAAGCGCGCACACAGAAGTTTTCTTGAGCTTGATAGAGTCTGAAAAATTGCATGCGATGTGGGGAGTCCACCGAAATTGGCGGCTCACTAATCGGAGTTATGGACATCGAGATGAGCCCAATTCAAGCTGGCAAGCAGTGATGGAAAAAAAGGATCGGGTGGTTTTTCCTATCTTTGGACATGTTTTCGAAGGCCATGGTACGGAATGCTGGGGAAGCGTGAGGATTTTGGGGCCGGCAAATGGATCTCCCATGCAACATAGTCGGAAAATTCAGATGGCAAGCCCTGGTTGTATTGTGAGCAGTGAGCACCGACCATGTGGGAAACAAGGACTCTTTGGTTGTGAATTGTAAAGTAAAAGAAAAGGGTGGCTGCACTCACGTGAGTAAGAAGGAAAAAATACGTTCAAGGCTAAGTTAAAAAAAAAAGGTAAGCTTGAGTTTGAGTAAGAAAAAAGTAAAAGCCCAAGGGCACAATAGCCCGGGTGCTACTGCCAAAAGAAAGAAGGCATTTTTTTGACTTGGGGAAAAGAAAAAAAGAAGGGGGGAAGCGGCCTTCGAGAAGGGAGGGGTTTTTTTCCTTCTTGCTTGGGAGGAAGAGGAGGAGACATGGTTTTTTTTTTGCGTGCGCTCGAGGAGTCGAGCCGCACAAGATTGTGGATTGTTGTGAAGCGGCTCGAAAGAGAAAATGCCTTGCAGGAGGGGTAGCTAGTGAAGGCTAAGAAGACGAAAAGCTGCGGTTGAAGTGAAGCTTGAGGTAAATTTTCTCATCGAGGCGTGTGTCGACGGATTTATTTTGTCGAGGGAGGTGTGTGCCTCTCTGTATGAAGCGGCGATGGCCATGGTGTAGCCTTGAGCACGGTTCATGGTTTCTGGTTTGAAGGAGAAGCTGTCATTGTCGATTTTGGCGTCGTCTTTCCCCCCTTCCCACCTTTCTCCTTTGCTCGTCTCCAGGGTGTGTGGTGTCAGTGTGTGAGAGCGTGTTCGCCCCCCGGGCCCCCTGTGTGTGTGAGAGAGAAAGAGAAAGAGGTGTTGAATTGTGGAAGTGTGAGAAGCGGGCAAGATTGGTGTGGTAGCTATCTGAAGATTGTGCAAAGCGTGTGTGCGTTGGGCGAAGTGTAGGCGAGGCCCTGCTAGTGTGAGTTACTTTTTTTTGAAGGTGTTTTCGAGAGGACAGGGGTGCTGTGAATACCCTGAGCTATATAGGGGCAGTTGCGTGTGTGTCGGGTGTGTTCCCCATTCCCCCTCTGCAGCGTCACATTAGACCTCAAATGGCTTTGAGAGATCCGGTAGTGTAAGCATAGGTTGAGAGATAAGCTTTTCTTTAATCTTTTCGAAAGCATTGTTCTCCTTGGCAGACCATGTATACCTAACGTTTTTCTTTGTTAGGTCATGTAATGGTCCCACGATTTGTGAGAACTTTTCTATGAAGCGTCTACCGTATGTACACATAGTATAAAGCTTTTTAGTTCATGAAGATTCCTTGGTTTAGGCCATCCTTTTATTACCTCTAACTTTGATGGATCCAATTGGATGCCAGCTTGAGAGATAATGTGACCTAAATATTGAATCTCTTGTAAGAAAAACTCACTTTTCTTTCGATTAACATAAAGCTTATTCTCTCTTAAGACTTGAAATATTTAGGCGGTGAACTTCTTGGAAGAAGTTCAATTGCATGGTCACCTTACCTCGTTTAGAAGATAGCTCACAAGGGATGTCGTCAATAAAGACATCTTGAAACCCCTCGAGAAAATTGGATAACTCTAATTCTTTGTGATTGTTTTTATTTCTTTTTGCTAAAGCTTTATGTTCATTTTGAGAATCTTTAACAAAAATCATGTACACGAAAATAGAGCTCTTTATTGACTTATTGAAAGCTTGCGTATGTACAATGGGTATGGTGTTACCCATTTCCTTAGCATCTATGTATATATCTTTTTCACTGAACCTAAAGTAGATTCTCCTTTCAGGGAATTTAACATTGGTAGCCATGCGATCAAACCATGGTGCCCCTAGGATTACATCCTCATGCTTGAGAGGAGAGATAAATAAGTCCTCTTTGTCCACATCGCTTTGGACATGGAGCCTCAATTTCCCAATTAAGGGAGTGATTGAAGCTTCTTGCCCCTTGAAAGCACCATCTGCGGGTAGGACATCTCCCATCTCGTAGGCTTGTATGCCTAGCTTGGTGGCCAACTTTGTGGATATGAAATTGTGAGTAGAACCAGGGTCAAAGAGAATAAAAGCATCATGTTCTCTTACCTTTCCCCAAGCATGGCATAGAGGAGATCCTTTGTGATGAGCTTCCTCTTCTTGGATTTCGACTAAGGTAGCTCTAGGAGGCTCATGGCAGGTGTTCTTTTGGGGACAAGCGCGGTACGCATGCCCTTGCTCATCGCACTTGAAACAACGGTTATCCTTGCGATAACGCTCAAGATCTTTAGGAGAGTTTGTTTTTGCCTTTGTAAACTCCCTTCTCCTTAACTTTGTTGGAATTGCCCTTAGGAGACTTTTGGACATTGTCCTTCCCCTTAGGCTCATTAGAACCCTTGTTTTCCGTGGGCTTAGAATTTCTTTTAGCCCCTGTTTGGAAATTGATTCGAGAAGCCACCATAGTATGGTGTATAACCGCGGATATGGTGCGTGGCCTTTGGGAGTTGACATACTCCGCCATTTCTTCAGTTAAGCCGGCACAAAATTGTTACTTTTGCTCTCCAAAATCCATCTTTTGAAAGACAGTGGCTTTGAAATGTAGGTCCCAAAACTTGTCTACATATTTGTGAATGGCTCCATAGGGAGAGAGCTTCAAGCTTTGCCATTCGGTGAGTACTTTGTCTTTGGCATCGGTGGCCAAAAACTGCTTCATAATGGAAGCTCTTAAAGCTTTCCATGTTCGTGGATCTTCACCATTTGCTTTCTTCAGAAGATGAAGAATTTGAGGAAGATGGAGAAGAGGGTGACCTCTTTCTTGCCTTGATCTTCTTTGTCTGCACCATCACTTTCATAAGAGGAAGAGGATGAAGATGGAGAAGAGGGTTTCCTCTTTCGGGCCTTTTTCTTCTGTTGCTTTTTGTCATTCCTCTTTGAATTATGGTGTGGAGAAGTGTGAAATGGTCTTCTCCATTTTGGAGGTGATGGAGAGCGTTTAGCCCGTCGTCTTCGTGGAGCCATCTCCACCAAGGTGGCAGGAGACTCACTTATTTCTCATTCCTTTAGTGGGGGCTCTTGAATTCTCCTTTGGGAAGGAGATGCATCACCAGAAGAAAATTTTTGATCCCTTCATACGGATCCTCTTCTTTTTCCCGAATCGGAGAGAGGCCTCTTTTGGGAGTCTCACAAGGAGGCTTCCTAGGTACTCTCTCGTCACGGTGGGGAGCTTGGAGAATCCCATGAGCACGAAGCTCTCATTGCACTTCACTTTGGAGGGATGGATTGCCCATGGCTTGTTGAAGCCTAGAAACAAGGTAGTCAACAAGCATAGGGGCATCATTAGCAAAATCAAAGTTATCAACATTAATTTCACTCTCTTTACTATTGTCATCCATTCTAACAACTTTTAGGTGTAAACTTTTTAGGTGTACTTTGGCACTTGAAGCCCTAGTTGCTACTTTCTTTACCCCTTTAGAAAAAGCACTCAAGCTATTGTACCCATGGCTCGAATACCATTAATTGCAAGGAATAGAAGAGAGGGTCGTTCAACACCAAAATAGTGCTGGCTCCTGTCAAGCTTCTAATAGCTCAATAGTGGTTAAGCCGTAGGAAAGACCCATAGGACTCCACTATTAAGACCATAGCTCTCGACGGTGATGCCCCGTTATCTGCACGAAGGCAGGTGCACTGTAAGGCTGAAAAATCCCTTCTGATTACTCATTTTCAATTAATAATAACAACCATTTATGGCTACCTTGAGGACCTCCCTTCTTGAGCAAGAAAAGAGAAACCTTGTGCTATGATACCAATGTAACATTTAATAGCCTAGTAAGTTGTGTGTAACGGAAAATAGCATGAACATAGTGAGCATTTCATTAGAATAGATTCTTAATGAGCATAACAAGAGTGCTTGGGTGGAGAGAGCAACAAAAAGCATAACACCTAGTTAGATAGGCATGAACAATACTTCAAAAGAGAGAGAAATTAAGCTATTGACAACAGTTGAGGACCCGATTTACATGCGGTCCCCCCACCAAAAGGCTTTGTATTATAGGTTTCTCCCATCAAGAGAGACATTTTACAATACAATTCTTTGTGTTCCTTCAATACTAGCTAGTGCAATGAAGATGGAAGCTTCAAGCACTAAGCAAAACACTTATAAAACACAACATCAATTCCCTCACGGTCTCAGACCCAAGACCTCACACACCTTCGAAGATGGTGAGAGCTAGCGGGGTATGAGAGTAGATTGAGAGGAAGAAGGAGTAGTCTTACGAGAAAGATGTACATCTCCTCACATAATCACTCATATTAGCATAGCATAGCGTAGTAATCAGCATGGTAGAGGAGATGAGCATGCATTGAAGCTTGGCTCTTAGTTGGGTTTGCGTCACAAAACCAAGAGTTGTTGGTGTAGGCCTCCCTTCTCACAAGCTTGGAGTAGGTGATAAGCTTTCCATTAAAGCTTGAGAAGGAGAGAGAGAGTCTTCTTGCTTCACACATGAGATTGTGTGAGTGTGTGTGAAATAATCCCTTTGAAAATTCAGCCCCCCCCTCTCTCTTGGTCGACCCCTCTTGCTATTTGCTCATCTGTCCCCCTTTCCCCTTTTGTGAGAGCTTTAGGTAATTAATTAATGCAACTAAACTCTCATTGGACCCCTTTGTCTCTTGGCCAATAGGAATCAGGCAAGCCATTGGGTTGCTGAATGCTCATTGGACCCGTTTGGAGACTGTCCAATAGTCTTCTAGAGAGCTTAATTATTATTGATTCTTTTATTAAATATTTTTAAATGAATTAAACTAGATTTACTCTAGCCTAATTCTCGTTGGTCCACCTCCATGGCCATCCAAAAAGATTTGAGTACACCTTGTGGGCATCTGGGCTAGGGACCTGACATGTGTCCCTCATTCCCTTTGTGTAAAGGAGGCTTGTGTGTGTGTGTGTGTGTATGTTTCTCTCTCATCCCCTACTTACAAGGCTCGCCCCCTCCTATGTAGAAAGCATGAAGACTTTTTGTACACACACACACACACACAAAAAGCATCCAATTTTACTAAGCTTGACCATTGGACACAACCTTTGAATTTTGGAACCTTAGCATTTTGGAAGTCTTAATGGGCTGAACCTTAGGGTCTTTTAAGCCCATTGTTGCACCTTGCTCGTTTGTAGATGGCCCCCCCTTTGGATCTCTATTTTCCCTCCTGTGGATCCCTATTGTGGCCGGTCTGTCACATTAGGAAAAATATGAACCCTTTAGAGGCCCTTTGGGATTAAGGTTAATTAGAGGTCAGCCAATAGGAAAAGGGTGGTGGACACACTCTATACCCTCAAAAAAGTAGGGGGACAAGGTAGCCTTACACCTCTTAATGGCCTCTTACCTAGTGAGAAGGTAAAGGAGGTGGCTAGGGGAAAGGGAGGGGGGGGGGACCACTTTGACCTTTTTTCCCCCACTTTTTGGTCCGGATTTAAAAATACACTAAAAATTTCAAATTTCAAAAAATTTCAAATTTCAAGTTTTCCCTCCTTAAAAGGTCCCCTAACCTATTTCATGGTCAAAAAAGTATTTTTGAACTCCAAAAGTCAAAGACGTGCACTAAAAAATTCCAAAAAATTAATTTTTTTCAAAAAATTTCAAAACATCATTTTCCACCCTCCAAAGTCTTTCCAAACCTATTCTATAACTAAAAGTGATTTTCTCTCTCTACAAACCCTTTTCCAAGCTCTCTATGGTTGCAACAACCACATGCACCCCTTATAGTCCAACATTATCTCTCTACTAGTTTTCTCCCATCTCCATTGTAGCACCAAGCAAGCTTCTTCCCCATCTCTTCCCCTTGCCCACCACATAGTTCCACACCAAGCTAGCTCCTCTCCCTTCTCTCACCTCCATTACAGCATGAAACAAGATTCTCCTCCTTCTACTTTCATTCACTCGCACTACATGGAAACCTCTACTCCCGAAGGTGGAAAAAACATCAACTCACATGACTTGCATACCACAAGAACAGGAGGTGTGAATAGTGCATGGGCATTGCAAGGATTCATCTCCAACATAAAGATAGAATGGTGAGAAAACTACCCTTGTAGCTTACATTCAGAGCTTAAGATCATCTGTATCTTTAAGTTTATCATGCTAGAGGGAATTAACCTCTTTATGGCTTTCAATGTTTAGGCTTCACACCTCATAACATTGGGTGGTGCTATTTTGTTGATGGCTTTGGTGCGCCATCTATAGTTTTGTAGCATGTGATTGAGTCTCACAATGTAAGTAAGTTGTGTTATCTATGGAGAGTCATCAAAGATTTTTCTTATAATTTATTCTTTGTATAGTTGTCATTAGATTATTAGAATGATATCATTTTGTACTTTATAACTTTGTGCTCACATAATCTGTTGTTTACTTACAGAGTCAACTTGTTTTGAGAGGACATGAGCAAGCAACCATGTGCAGAGATGGAAATCACCCTATTTTTGTTCCGTGAGGAACCTTTCACTACCGTGTTAAAAGATTTTGATAAGAATAGTAGGATTTTTGTAGAATCTTGAACCAATAGGTACTCTCTAGGAGCTCTTAGAAAAGCCATCCCTATAGTACTACTATCTTTCCTAGTGTCATAGACACACAAATACTCGTGTATATGAATCTCTAGATGAGAAAGACAAATACTTGTAAGAGAAGCCTAACAGCAACAACATTGTCTCCATTTGTAATTATGTTTATGAGGCTGGATTCCTCTATAAATGCAATATAAATATTTCTTTTTGTTAAATGGTGTCGCACTGAGTGAGAGTATTTATTTAGGTTACTGGAGTTTCATACAGATTTGAGAAATATTGTTGATTTTTTTGGATATTCTGATTTGTCTGTAAGATGTTTGAAGTTTTAAGTCTTAATCATTCCACCATGAAGAAATTCATGCAATATTTTGATTTCAGTTTAATCACTAATGGTTATTCTTATTAAGTGGATCATAACCTTTGTCAAGATGTCCTCATTTGGGGATGTTGAATATATATCAATAGCAACATTTCAAAAGTTGAGAAAGCTAAATTCTTGCTTTCCAAAATGTTATTGTTTCCATACTATTCCTATGCCAAGCTTGACTTAGAGAAATGACAACTTGAGATGGAGGTGTAGATATATAGGGGTGAATTATTATTGATTCTTGTTTCATCATATATATTATAAAGCCTTTGAGTTTCCACCTTTTTGAGTAGTGTTGACAAGTTTTTGGTATCAAACCTTCTTAAATATCCCTATTCATTCGCTATTGGCAGCTATTTATTTGGTATTGTTAATGATCATACCAATAGCTATCACCTTGTGAACTTAATTGTTGAATTGCGGATTTGATTTTTACTATGTAGCTCATTTGGATAGAGAAAGTGTAACCATAAATTATAGATACATGCATTGTTAACATAGAAGATATGTATCACTCGAACCTATATAACTGCTAATCAAGAAACCTTTGGTCGGATACTATAACAATAGGAGTCACATGTGGTTTTAAATACCAAAGAAATGGCTTAACCAAAACATTTCCAAGAACACGAGGTAAACACAAGGAAGTAAAAATTGGCTCCTTGTTTGGTTGATTTCTAGTGCTAAATGTTCTGAGTGCACAAAATTTGTGAGGCCTTTGACCTTGCGAGTTCACTAAAGTATATGTAACATAGCACATGTGTTCAACAGAAGGGAATTTATATTCTTGTAAAGTTACAGAAACATGTGTAGGTAAGGCCTATAAGGGCTACTTTCAATCCATTGTGGTGAACGGACATGATATAGGAAAATTTGACATAGTGAATACTCCGGACATCAAACACTACAACTCTATCTCATGGCCATACATTAAAACAAAGCCCCTATTTGTCATTTTGAAGCCCCAGAGACCCTCAACAAGAGGGACCACAACGGCGCGTAGAATGCCCATCCAGGCACAAATAGGGACCAAGATATTTCCAAGAACAGGGGATGGACACAAGGAAGTAAAAAATGGTTGATAAGCATGATACAAGGTTTAGGTATCTGCCATTTGGGGGGGGGAGGGGTTGCTATGAACACATTAAACTGCCCAGTTCTATCTCATGGACATGCATTACAAAAAGCTTGTACTTGTCATTTTAGGGGCCCAGGGATCCTCAACAAGAGGGGCCACAAGGGCGCGCTTGTGGCCCCTCTTGTTGAGGGTCCCTGGGCCCCTAAAATGACAAGTACCAGCATTTTGGATGGCCAGTTTGCGCGCCCTTGTGGCCCCTCTTGTTGAGGGTCCTTGGGCCCCTAAAATAACAAGTACAAGCTTTTTTTAATGCATGGCATGATACAATGTTTAGCTATTTGCCATTGTGGGGGGGGGGGGGAGTTTGCTATGAATACATCAATTTGTCCAACTCTATCTCATGGCTATGCATCAAAATTTTTGGATGGCCGATTTGCGCGCCCTTGTGGCCAAATTTTGGATGGCTGATTTGTGCGCCCTTGTGGCCCCTCATGTTGAGGGTCCCTGGGGCCCTAAAATGACAAGTACAAGATTTATTTTTATGCATGGCACGATACAATGTTTAGCTATTTGCCATTGTGGGGGGGGGGGGGGAGTTTGCTATGAATACATCAATTTGCCCAATTCTATCTCATGGCTATGCATCAAAAAAAGCTTGTACTTGTCATTTTAGGGCCCCAGGGACCCTCAACATGAGGGGCCACAAGGGCGCGCAAATCAGCCATCCAAAAATTTTGGATGGCTGATTTGCGCGCCCTTGTGGCCCCTCATGTTGAGGGTCCCTGGGGCCCTAAAATGACAAGTACAAGATTTATTTTTATGCATGGCATGATACAATGTTTAGCTATTTGCCATTGTGGGGGGGGGAGTTTGCTATGAATACATCAATTTGCCCAATTCTATCTCATGGCTATGAATCAAAAAAGCCTGTACTTGTCATTTTAGGGCCCTAGGGACCCTCAACATGAGGGGCCACAAGGGCGCACAAATCAGCCATCCAAAAATTTTGAGTGTTGGACTTTTAGGCTGTTTTCCAGAGCTTCTAGTGTTCAATTGGCTCTGAATCTATTTGGGCTTGTCTCACATAAATTTGTTCATCTCGTCGCGCTCTTCGACTATCGTGTGATGCAAAAAAATCATATCCTACTCGGATTTTCCAAAAATCAACGTGCAAGTTGGCAATTTCTTAAAAAATGATGTAAAACAGACATTTCTTACTTTTTCCTTAATCTATGGGCTCGAACGGGCATTAAAACCATGGAATCTGAAAATACTCAGAGAACCAATGTTTTTTATTGTGTTAAGGACTGCATTTCCTACATACAAAACTTTCTCAAAATCTCACCCTAACACCTTCAAAAGTGGCTTCCAAGGAGTGCCCTCGATCAAAAATTGAAACTGAAGGAAAACAATCAGAATGAACTCCTAGACTGTGTACAAACTTTAAAATAACCAAAATTTCCTTTAAAAAACAGTTATTGCTAAAAATTTGAAAATAGACCACCCTTAGACTTCCCACAATGATAGAAATCAAAAGGTTCAAGGAGAGGTCTGGTGTCACAAGTGCATGGTAGGAATCTAATCGAGGCTTATTCCGTCAAGATCTCTTATACTTTATTATGTCTACTCATGTACAATCTTACCAAACAAAAACAAACTTATACTTTAAATGACTACAAATTTTTATTTAACTTATCAAACAATCTAAAATATGGTAGACCTAGAGTGCTCTTACACATCAACAAACAAAAAAGTCCAAATTTCTTCTCATTAACTTTGATAAACATACATCTGTGAACACTTTACAAGGAGTAGTGTGGTCATAGTTCTTACATCCATTCCATGACATGGTATGCTCCTGGGGTGACCTATCACATAAAAATATCTTTGGTAGGAGTGCCCTCATGTTAGGAAAGAGTGTGTTGCTGCTGATGAAAAGTTTTTGCATTGTTCTACTAGGGATCTCTTCATGTCAACATAATGATTTTTGGTGTAGTGGGAGCCACATTGCCGTTGAGGAGAGCTTTGTGCCACCGTAAAAGCTTCATGTTATGCCAGTTCCTTGAGCCGTTCTTGCAAACAACGCCACTCAACTAGCATAGCAAGAGGTCACCTTGTAACAAAAACATGTATGAATTCAACATTTGCAAGCTATATAATGAAGACACTTCTTAAGTATATGTTGTACAAATTTGCAAGTATTTCTATCTAGCTGGGAATAAACAATATAAAAATATACATTAGGATGAGACTACCACCCCTAATAAGCATGGATTTGAAGCACCTACTTGCAAGATGTAACAAAGAAGACTGTTTTAGAGGAAAAGTGGTGACACTTGGCCTCTCTAACCTGTAGCCTTTCACTATTTGCGCATAAAAGCAACCTTTGTGCCAAGCACTACAAAACAAGTAGAGGCAACACCTTAGACTTCAAAGTTTATGATAAGAAGAACACAATCAAAAGTAAGAAGTACTATTGGATTCAGGAGCTCAAACTAACCTACTTCAAAGTTTATGGTAAGAAGTAACACAACCAAATCAAAGCCAGAGCACTATTGGATTCAGGAGCTCAAACTAACCTACTTTCACTCAGTTTGTATAGACAATTGACAAATGCCACTAAATTACAAACTGCCAAGCAAGAGTTAAAGAGTTACTCTGAGAATTCAATCAAAACTGTCGGATGCACAGTTTTACATATACAGATTAACGAGTATGTGTATCCTCATATGTTTTACGTGGTTGAAGACCAAGCTACACAACATCCATTATTGCTAGGACAACCATGGCAGAAGCAATACAATGCAATGATTGACTGGAGTTCTAAATCAGTGCTTATCAAATACGAAGGTGAAAGTCAATCAGTTAAGTTCACCAAAGGAGCAGTGCCAACTCCAAAGGAAGAATCCAAGAACAAAGGTAAACAACAACCAGAGAAAAAGAAGAAGCAATGGCAACCAAAAGTTTCTATACAACTGGATTGCTCTTCGACGAGGAACTCTCAACATTGGATAAGGAAGACAAGCAATAATATAACAGCTCAACCTTGGGAAAAAACGGAGTCAAAGTTGGTATGGAGACCAAAAAAGGTTGTGCCAGAGAACACAAAGGTGGAAAACAGAGTCTTCAATACCAGACAACAGAGTGATTCCAGACAATCAAAGACAGTGAAACAGATCTGGATTCCAAAGAAGTTCATGAGGGCACAAAGCTATAGCAAGCAAATTTGGATCCCAAGGATTTGTAAACAGGAACTCCCTTCAGTACAATCCACGAAAACTCCTAGGTATTTCAAGGCGAGGAAATCAACACAAAGAACAAAGCAGGTTTGGGTCGCAAAGAGTTTGTGGCAAGCACAAGCGAAGCGGAAGCAGATTTGGATTGTGAAAAAGAACAACAAGGTAAAGAAGAATCCATCTACTGATTCTACTACCGAAGTGCCAAAACCAACCCAAAACCCGAACACCAATCCTTCAATCAAACAAAGAGCACATTTATTGGAAAGACTGTTGTATCATCGCTCTACAATTACATTGGGAACTTATGACCCAAACAACTACAATGCTTCGCCCACAGACACTTCATAGTCGTCCGGGAGGACTCAGACTAGGAGGGGGGGAGGTATACAGGTATACAGGAGCTACAAAACAGCTACAAGCGACAAAAAACAAAGAAAAACAAAAATTATATTACAAGGGCAGTGTCTTACATGATTTTGCAATTTTTATGTTTGATTGCGGATATTGATAATATTTATGCGCTTATATACGTTGTTTTGCAACAAGAAGAGATCAAATGATGAATTTGGGTCTCTAGACATGTAAATTTCACTAAATAAGAGTGTTTTTGGAGCTAAAAAGTGGTAATCCAAGTCTAGAAATCACAAATAAGTGTATATTCATATACACAGGGTTACCAGCTATTTATTGTGTATGTTTGGAATTTTTTGGCTTCAATTTGCTATTTTCCTTTATTTTTAATGATTTTCTTAATAAAAGTAAAAGAAAAATAAAAAAAAGCAGGTGAAATGAGATCAGAAAAAAGAAAAGAATAGACGGTGATGGTCCTAATGACAAGGGCAACCCATGGTAAAAATTGGGTACAATTCTGAAAAAGTTGCGGAAAGTCCGAAACGGCAGAATTTTGGCAAGTGGACGGAATTCTAAGAAAACAGGTCAAACGGAGTCCGATTTGGGAAATTTCAGATCCTAAAGCACATCTCACAACGAGATAGGAGCACATGACAAATTTGGTGGCAAGTGAACCAGGAAGTCCGAAGTTAAGTATTTTTCACATCACTTTCAAGCTCATTCACACTATTACCTTCTTGGAGAAGAGCAGAGTGCCACAGGAGCACAGATCTTCTACGACCTTCTACGACTTCCACGAGAGCTCAGAGGACACCAGACATGAGAGGTAGACTCGTTGCCATAAGCTTTTGATGCTTATCATTAACTTTTGTCGCGAAAACTGACCAAAACCAAGAAACAAGAGCAGACGGGGAATGAGGTAGAATGCTAGGTAGTGGCACAACCGCCTAACCAAACCTTGCAAGAACTTATAGGTGGGTTACCCTAGTATAGAAGATGGGTTTCTAACACTCAAAGCTCGAGAAAGAATGACTGGAAAAACCCTAGGTCAACAGAGCCTGCAAGAGGCAAACAGGAAAAAGTTGTCGAAACAACACGAAACTTCACAGGAAGTTCAACCACATCAAGGACAATGCAACCATAGAATATCTCCAAGTTTGAATCACAAAAAGTAGGTCGGAACAACCGATTTGGTTGCGGACACACAAAGTGTCATTTTGGCATAACGGCTGAAATTGACGACCGAATGAAATGAAACTTCACAAGCAGCTTCAAGTAACTATTGATGACTTATGTTTGTAAGCAAAACCCAAAAGAAAGCTGATTCACTTACCAATGGTGAAAAAGACGCTTTCGGGAAACCAAAGGGAGAAAGATGGAGAACGGGGAGCCAAAGTCAAGTTCAACCAAATAGATGGCTTCACAACATATCCAATGAGCTGGAAATGCAACTCTCGAGAAGAAAAGTTGAAGAAATTCAACTCCAAGGCAAAAAGACGACTTCGGAGACTGAAATGCCTATAAGGGGGCTTTTTAGCTAAACTGATGACTTTTTAAGTTGAAAACTAGTTAGCAGGGCTTAGGGCACTAGCACAAAGCATTCTTTGCACAAAAAGACCAACATTTCAAGAAAAGACATCATATGCGTATGATGTCTATTTGCACTTACAGAGCCACAACTGCTCATTTGTCATCATACATCCATTATATATATCTAATACATGCTACATATGAAATTTGGAACCATTTGGTCAAGAGGATCACCCCATTCGCCCAATTGAGGGAAAATCCTTCACCTAAAGCCTATTTTTGGCCCAAATCCAACATACTCAAGTCCAAACCAAGATTTAAGTAGGAACAGTCCTTCACTAGTACATGGGGAATCCACAGAACCAATCCCATGCAAAATTGATGAAAAAGACATCATACGCGTATGATGTCTCCAAAGCCCTTTTTAGCCCAAAATCTATCCAAACTTCATAAATCCACTGAATAAGCCTATCGAAAGCCAAATCCAAGCTTATAGAGAAATTTTGTCGAAAAATACACTAAAAGACATCATACGCGTATGATGTCTCACTATGTGATTTTGGCACCTCAGGGCTTCAACCACCAAACAGAAGTGATCTACATGCCATTTGAAAGTGAACCACCAAGTTTTATACAATTTGGATCATAAAATCCAATTCCCTTTCAAAATTTTACCAAGAGCCGGAACTGGACTAAATTGGCCAAAACTTGACCAAATGGGATCCAAACTCAAATCCAAGCATATGATAATCATGTATACACTATCAGCTACAAGCACAACCAATATGAAGTCATTTTGACACAAAAGACATCATATGCGTATGATGTCTCCAACATGATTTTGAGCCCATTTTGCATATTTTTTCACCTACCTTGCATCCTTAGGCCCTGAATAGCTCATGTTTCATTTTTCAAGTCATTTGGATAGTTAAAAGCTTCATTTCGGCTTTCAGTACTAAAAAGACGCTAACTTCTGAAATTGGAGTTACAGGATCCATGGATTCCACCAAGTCATCGGCAACGAAGAGAAAAAGACCGACAATCAAAGATGCTATTGCAGAAGCGGAACCATTTGACATTCCAGCAGAAACCCTCAAGCCAACCAAAACTTGGGTGGAGGAAGCAGTATTGGAGAAAGAGGGAATAAAGATCTACCAGAGGACTTTCAGAGATCCTCAAGGGCAAGCGGTGGATGTACCGATGATCCCACAGGAATTGGTAGATTATAGCAGGTCAGAAGACATCAGCAGGTACCTGGAAAGGGCAGACTTGCACAATTTCTTCACCTCGAGACCATCAGGTGTGGATACAAGAAGAGTGTATGAGTTGGCAACATCCATTCAGAAGGATGGAAAAGCCACATTGACAGCCATGGATGGAGAGAAGGTAGAAGTACAGATCGCTCCACAGCTAATTGCAGACGCATTGAAGCTGCACAACAAAGGGAGCTTGGTCAGGGAAAGAAGGGAGGCCATAGAGGTCTATGGGCCCAAGAAACAGAATGCGACCTATGGAGATATGAAGGACCCAAGAGCGGCAACCCTTTGTCGACTGTACAACCAATTTCTTCATGTTTGCAGTAAAAGACCGCAAAAGTATACGACACCACCCCATGCCATTGCGACCACCATCACATGGGCATTAAAGAGCAATATGTCAAAAGAGGTGAATTACGCTCAACACATCCACGAGCAAGTAATTGCCATGCACAACGAGAAGCCAAAATACATAGGAGGAGCGGAAATTCTGACAAGAATAGCTTATGAAGCTATTGGAGCTAGAGATCAGTGGTCAAAGGCTCCCTCCCAGAATGAGTGGCTTAGAGAAGCCGATGAGGACGAAGAACAGCCCGAAGTATCCAAGAGGGCATCCACAAGAGCACGCCGGAAACTAGAAGTAGCTTCAGAACCTAAAGAGAATGTGGACGAGCCACTTAAGAAGAAAGTAAAGAAGAAGGTTGCTCCCAAGCAAACCAAAAGTCAGAAAGCGGCAAGAATGGAAAGATTAGTGGAGCAGTTTAGAGCGGAAAGAGCTCTAAAGGGTGACTTTGAAGAAAAGTGGGTGCCAGACCCCACTAAAGTCAGAACTAGCTTGGCCAGGCCACATATTGATCAATACGATCAATATATTAAAGCTTATGAGGAGTCAGAGGCTATTTTGGAGCAGCAACCTGTCGAGCCATACATTGAAGAGGAGGTACAGCAATTAAAAGCTGAGCTGGAAAAAGACCACAAGGGGAAAAGGAAAGTAGATGGGTCTACTAAGCCTCAAGAGAAAGATGGGCAAGCCGACAAAGGGAAAGCCAAGGAAGATGAGGACAAACATCCCTCTATGACTGATATACCAAGCCCGAAGAAGACGGAAAAAATTGTGGAAGAGACCACAGTAGAGGTGGACACAGATGTTTTGGAAAAGCCAGAAGCCGAGACCAAAGAAAAGAAGATAGATCCAGTTCAGCAAAAGAGAAATGATTATGAGGATCTGGTAGAGATAGGATACACCGAAGAAGAGGCCCTTGAGGCAGTTTATGGGATCACCCTACAAAAACAAGATGAACGGAGAGGGACGGAGAAAAAGACAAAGAGTAAAAAAGAAAGTGAAGAGAAACTGGACGAACCGAAAATACTAGAAGAGCCAAAGCCAGTGGAGGTGGTGGCGGAAAGAGCTTTAGAGTTGACAGATGATGATGAAAAAGACATGCACATGGTGCATGAACTGCTCAGCAAGATAAAAGAAAGGTCCAAGGCAAAGGAAGTAGAGATTGAGACAGCCAAACAAAGGGAAGCGGAGTTGCAGAGAAATTTAGAGAATGCTATGACTGAATCTGAAAGTCATAAAGCATCACTCCATGACGCGGAAAACGAGAGAGACGGCTTGATACTCCAACTAGCCGAGGCTTCAAGAGAAGTAACAAGTGCACAGGAAGCAAGGGAGCGGATAGAAGATGAGTTGGAGGCGGCTAAGGATGAGCTCATTGAGCTAAGGGAAAGAGTCGAGCTCCAAGAAAGAACAATCACTAGACTCAGGTCTACCCCTAGAGCTAGCAGAGCAGGAACCGAACAAGAGGGAGCTATCGTACCAGTTTTGGAAGACCAGGTCCGAAGCTTACAAAGAGAGCTAAGATTAGAGCAAGTGCAAAGGTTGCACATTGCGGAGGGATCATTGGCCGCAGAGGAGAGGCTCACATTAGAAAATCAAACACTACGGAAAGAGAATGAGGCCCTCCGCAAACAAATCCAAGATCTACAAGAGCAACAAAGAAGAGAGACAGAGACACCACAAGAAGAATCAGGTGGAGCAGCCATAGAGCTACCAGAAACTGGAGAGGCAACCACAATTGAAGATCCAGCCCCAGCTCAAGAGGTGGCCTCGACTTCAAGAATCTCTGAAGAAGAAGAACAAAGGCTCCATGACCAAATAGAAAAGTTATCAGAGGAGAGTGCCAAGGCGGAAATGGAATGGGAGAGGAGACTCCTAATCTCCATTAGACTTCAGGGACTAGACACAAAAGTGCTCCATGAACAGTGGATGCAACCCAGCCTGCCTTTCCCTTTGATAAAATTTGAAGTGCTAAAGACGAAAAAGAGACTAGAAGGGGAGCAGTATGTCGCTCTTTACGAAGGCGAAATCACAAAGGAGGAACAATCAAAGAAGATAGTAGATTCACAACCTAGATGGAGGAAAGGTTGGCTGAACAAATACCCAACCTACCTCATCTACTTGGTGGAGGCACCAAAGGAGATCCGAGAGGATGCAACCTTCTGCCCAGTGCCAAGAGTCAGAAACTGGAAAGAGCATGGCAGGATTGCAGAAAAGAAGCCAAATTGGCTTAATTATCCCAGGATGCCAGGACCAAAGGCAGGAGAGAGAATAGGTAAAGCCTACATGGTGAAAACCCTAACGGGAACCATCAAGCTCTTTACTGGCTCTCCTGACCTTTCCTGTCAGATGCTCAAGAAAATCTGCAGGACTCTCTTAGCTTGCATTGAAGTGTTCGTGCCAGATAAAGCCACGACCTCGAGTCTACTATCGACCGCCGACATGGTGTCTGATATGATGTACGATCTTTTATTGCAGCCTTCTCCAAAAGTGTTACACCTCCTATACCAAAGGATTATGTTTTTGCGTAGCTTCCACATGCAAACATTCGAAGAAGCTTTCTACACCGACTTTTTCACCCACGAAAGCAAAATATTTGGCCCAACCTTGACCATTGGCAACCTACGATACGAATCACATTTGCAGATGCTCAAGACGACAGGACTTTATTGACCAAGCATAAAAGTCATGTCAGGGACGACATGAACGCGGAGGGGGGGGGAGTGTTGAGCCAGCAGAGGATCACACCCACATTTTTGCTCACACTCATCATTTTGTAACCATTGATTGTAATAAATGTCTTTCCGACATTAATTTTGATTTGAGCCATTCATTAAGTAACGGGACTCAATTGAGTTTCCAGCTTGTAATCCCGAAGTAATTTCACTTGCTGATGTAATTAGTTAGAGATGTTCTCACCTCCAAGGCTGAGGTATATAAGCCAAATTTTTTGTAACCTAAGGGAGATTATTAATCAAAGTGAGTTTTTAAGCGCCGTGACTGTGTCAGAGAGAGAGAGAGAGAGAGAGAGAGAGAGAGAGAGAGAGAGAGAGAGAGAGAGAGAGAGAGAGAGAGAGAGAGAGAGAGAGAGTCTTCTCTACTTGCTACGCGAGCTACGGAGCCACCATTGGAGAAGTGACACTGCCATTGTGTTAGCAACGGCGAGAGCTAAGCACAGATACCAAGAGTGCGCGCTATCGGCTTCTATGTGTGGTAAGTTCCTACGAGCTTCGGTGTGAGTTTTCTTCCAACTCGTGTGTCCGAATTGAGCGTGCAGCATATCTATAGAACCACAACGAGTAGAGCTACACATTAGTACCATCGGGGTCAAGTTTCGGTCACCTGTATATTTCGGCTTGTCTTCATACGCGTTTACCGCACGGAGTGGTTATAGGTTGATTTTGCAGTTCAAGTCTTTAGGGTGTTGTTCTTACCTAGTGTATAGACTTCCCCTTGAGTTTGAGATCGATTCAATGATTCTAGATCCTGTTTCGTATAGCATTCGTTCGTAGTACGGATTTCAGTCACTTGCGTATTTTAGAACTTAGATTTGATTTCCTTAGTAGTGATTGTCATTAGAAGGTCGAGTAGGTGATTTGACACCCACCTAGTTGTTTCCATGCGCCTGCGGGTCAAGCTCCGTCCTCGTCTGACAAATTCTGTTGTTGGTTGAGTTCTCACTATTTAGCTTCCGCTAGCGGCGTAACGGCCTTAACAGCCTTGGAAGACAAATCAACATAGATGACTTGAATCTCTGCTTTGACAGCACCTGTTTGTTGGCCCATTGGGGATATACACATTGTATTTGCATTGCCATGGTGTACCCAATACTAGTTGATTAGTCGAAGTAGCCAATGGAAGCAGAAAAAAGTCATGGGAACATTCATATTATGTGATGTGTAATGCGAGCTTAACAAACTTGTAGCAGTATTGATGGTTCCTTTGAATCCTGTATATCTTTTTTGTAAGGGTTGTAGGATCAATTCTAGCATTTTTTGGTAAAGATTCTAATTGATTGTATTCATCTGAGCACAATAGTCAATTAGCGCATGAGTAGGTAACATTCCAGATCCCAGCTTTACAACAATGTATGGGTCTACATTTGTGTTTCATCCTCCTCAATGGTAATTTGATAAATTTTGTGTTTTTATTCTCCCGCTCGCTCTTTTTCTTCTTGTTGTGCCTGTTGAATCTCGAGCTAATGCTTTTCCTTCTTAGTTTTAGTTTCATGTGCCTGTTGGAGCATCTCTTGTGTCAATGGCAGGTGATACGTTTTTAGTCTGCATCCACTTATCCAGTTTGGCATTTCCCATACATCCAATGTAGCAAGCTTAATGGCCCCACTTGGTGATATTGAGTGAATCACGAAGGGTCCCATTCCAAACTTCTTCATTTGCTTTTGCTTTTTGCTCAAGAGTATAGACAAGCACATAATCCCTTGATACGAAGTCCTTGGATTTCACATGTTTGTCATGAAACTCTTTCATGCGTCATTTTTGGGCATAAATTGTGACTGCACCCTCTAGTCAAATTTCATCCAACTTTTCTAGTTCATCTAGACAGTCACACCATTCACGTCCAGCTCATTCAAGTTTTATGGCAATTTGCAATGTGGGGATTACAAACTCTATGGGTAATATGACATTAACTCCACAATTTTAGTGAGCATTGTGCAGAAAAATTTGTTGGTGCTTTCAGCTTGACCATTAGCTTGTGGGTGATACGGGGTTGGTTTTTAATGTATAACCATGACTCATCAAGAAAATACTCAATGACTTCGTAAAAATAATGGGCTTCAACATCCAGAAAGAGTGTATGCCACCATATTCCAAAAGAATTATAGCCTTAGTTGTTTTATCTACTGAAAAATGACCTCTCGCTTGCCCGGAACGGGCCTCCTGCAAGATAGGTATGTACTCACTTTTTGATGCACAAAGTTCGAGTTGATTATCTTTGCAACGCTTGTACAACGGATTGCCAGGGGATATTTTTTGGCGAGCATTTTTTGACGAGCGCTTTTTTGGAATCCGGCGAGAAGATCCCAAAAAGATTCTTTGTTCCTTCTTTTTTGGAATCCGGCGAGAAGATTCCAAAAAATATTCTTTGTTCCTTCTTTTTTCAACTTCTCTCTCTCTCTCTCTCTCTCTCTCTCTCTCTCTTAGATTTTTTTGTAAACACACCTCGATCCCATATTGTCGTCACCATCGCTTTTGCTCCTTTTGCTTCTTTTTCTCTCCCTTGACTCTCTCTCACCCCACTCATTGGTTTTCTCTCTCTCTCTCTCTCTCTCTCTGTCTCTCTCTCTCTCTCTCTCTCTCTCTCTCTCTCTCTCTCTCTCTCTCTCTCTCTCTCTCTCGGAGAAGTATACACCTAAATCAATTTACATCAAGATTATTGCCAACAAAAAGAGAGACTAAAAGTTGTATAACCTAAGATAATCCAAAACATCTTTGCCAAAAGTCCAATTGCTACCTAATCTATATCAACTTCGCCAGCTACAATACATGGCAGAAAATGTGTCACAAAAATGTACAATCATCGGCTTCACTCCAAGTTTGGATATGTGCGTTCACGGCTAAGAGCATTGTAGACATGTACTATGCTTAGCACGGGTTGATGTATGAACCTGTTTTCATTTTGGCTCAATCCAAGAACTCTCAAGAAAATGAAGTACAAGTGCTTGCAAGCCAAATAAGATTTTTTCTTGGCCTCCCTATCGATGAAATCAAGGCATGTGCAATAGGGTTCATCCTTGATGTGCACCTCATACAGCCCCACATGTCCATCTACTGCGAGATGCTCAACCTTGAAGACTTCATGTGCTTTGTCTACAATGCATTTCTCTTCAATCACCTTTGCCTTTAAACAAAGAGCGAGCCCAATTTTCTTAGCTGCCTCCTCTGAAATGGAAGTCCAAAATTTGACTCTTATGCCATTTCTTAGTATTGAACCACTGCTTCTTGCTTTTGTTGAAGCGGGAGAGGAATCACCTCCATCCCTAGGAGGAGTTCACATGGTTGTTGCACTCTCTTGGTCTCTTCCAACCGTCTCCACTTGAAATCCTCCTTCTAATAATAAAGAAATGCAATTGATTATTAAAAATAAAGAGCTACACAGGCATGGAAAGCCCATGAGCCTCATGACCATCCACTCTACAAAGAAGAGAGCTCACCCAAGAATGACTTCTCAATTAGCATAGGGTTCTTTCATAGTTTTGGGCTTCAAGCCCTTCAACTATGGGATAAATTTGAGCCCTTTACCTTAGACTTATACAATTTGGAACTCCTAAATGAGCCCAAGGTCTTATACAATGAATAGAAAATATTGTGCACAATCATTAGGAAATTTCGGAGGTCATTTGGAGGGCCTTCTAAGAAAATGTATTTTTTGCACTCTCTCTCTAGAAAAAATGGCAAATAAAAGAGCTGGCTCTTTCATAGTAAAACTTCAAAAATTATACTTTAAGTAGATTCCTTACTCTTCTGAACATTCGTTCGGAGTGATTGAGGGATAATCCTCTTTTCAGTTGCATTGAATGAACCTCGTCAATATGGAGGGAATGAGGCTAACATGGAGGGACGAATTCGCAGCCGCTATTCACTTTCCATTAAACCTGCACATTTGGCTAATGGCGCACTCCTCAAATGGCACAAATGTTACCCAGAAACGAGCCAAATATCACCTTCACATTGATTTGGACAATGAGTACCAACCATTGATTAAGCGCAGTAAAACAAACACACATATACCTCCCGCTTCCATAGACACGCTCAGAGCTCAAGGAGCTAAACACATAGATATCTGGACGAGAGGCTCTCTCTACCCTAAGAATCCAATAACTAATGCGTCTCCACCGTTTGTCAATCCTACAAGCTTATTGACCTTTGCTGGTGATGGAGAAAAGGGCCTTCTGGGTTATTGTAAATCACTTACAAGAGAAGCTGAAACTTACAAGAGCATTCTCCAAGCTCAACAATGTGAGATTGTTCGCATTTCACATTTACATTCTACAGATCAGGTTACCATTTTGCAACATAAAACAGAGGTACAAGAACTGAAAGGAAAGGTGCGAAGTTGTCAAATGAAGGACACCATCTTGGGTGGTCGTATCCGAAAGAAGAAATTGCGCAATCTTGAAACATTGCAGGTTGCATCAGGAGGTCTCAAGAAAAGAATCCGAGCATTAAGGTGATGCTTCTTGGTTGGCTACATTGTCTTAGTTAAGTAATCTTTTTGTTTTTTCTTGTTATGCATTGTTTTCATGTGCCTAAGTGTTAGTGAAGCAAATTTTTTGTTATTTACTTATGCATTGTCTTCATGTAGAGATTCAGTCTATCCTGACAAGGAAAACATTGACCCCAAAGCCAATATAGGAAAGAGATTGAAGCCACTTATAAGTAGAAGCCTGGCAGCAGATATAGTACATGACAAGAAGTTTAAGGTCCTACAACGAAATGTAGTGGACCGCTTTATTTCAGAGAACTCAGTGCCTGCAAAAGAGATACAAGGCACACTTGATTCACTTGGTGTAAGCAAAAGAGGATATTCGGCTATCCAAAAGTCTGTCTCATCCATCTTTGTTAGGAAGGGTATAAAATCCAAACTTCTACCATCAGCCTCACGTGTTTGGAAAGAGAAGCTTCAGCTTAATGAGGCACAGGGAGACTATTTTGGACAGCCCTTTCATATTAAAGCAACTTATAGTGGCCATGGAGCAAACATGGCATATGATGAATTCAACAATATTTTTATGGACCTACGGATATTACAGAAGAGAATGGTGGAGTTTTACAACATCACATTTGAAGAGTCACGTGGGGTATTACATTTTGTGTTAAAACTGGATGAGTGTGAGCTTGTTAAAGAGAAAAAGCTAGAGCGTGCTACTATTACTTTAATGAATAGAGCCCTCTCAAAGTGTCCCACTGATGATCCTTTATATTTTAGTGTTCAATCAGAATCTAACATATGGTGGCTTGGTGCGTTTGAGGTAAGCGAGATTCTCAAGTAAGCTCAAATGTTCAGATCTACTTAAGTCTCATTTATTTTGTGTTGCAGGTAAAGAAAGAAGATCATGAGATTCTATATTGGGTGTTCCATCGAACTAATATTCCGGAGGTGATTGATCGACAGACTAACCAGGGAGAGGTACTACGTCTAGATGGAAGGGGAGACTTTCAAGTTCAGTGGCATCTTGCAGGTGATCTTAAAACATTAAAGTGCATGTATAATTGTGGAATGGGTGCAATGGCAAAGTCACTGTGTTTGTTCTGCATGGAGCCTGCAAAGGTCATGGACCCAAAGTGGTGGAGAAAAGCTCCAACACGTCACATTGAGGATCCTGCTTTTCAACCGGTTTTGAAAATACCACTTGTGAATGTCCACATTTGTACAATGCATGCCCTTTGTAGAATTGTGGAGAAATTGGTCTACTTATACATCGGGTTTGCTTGGAAGATTAAGAACTCCGCAGAACGACAAGTAGCCCTGCAGTGCTTAGAAATGGTACTGTCGGATATGGGGCTTCATGGTGGCAATGTGAAAATCCAGTGGGATGAAAAGAGATCAACTGCTGAGAAGGATGTCCCATGCAAACCATCCATCGGTGGGGTGAAGGCACGGAGGTTTTTATCTAAGCCCCAAGGTACAAGAGATCCAAAGCTAACAAAACATGGAAAATTATATAATACATCTTATGTTAGCAAGGTAGAGTATCAGAGCTGGAAAAATCTACATATTGCAGTCAAAGACCACGTCATCTTTGTCGCACATAACAATGGCATATAACAACTCCGGAGCTCGTGAAAGTCAACGAAGGTGGAGAGAGACAATGGTGTATGTGAATCACAAGTGGAGAAAGATACTCTGAGTGGATGACATTGTACAAAATTTATGTAATACATGATCTTATACAATTGCTACTTGAAGTGTATCAAGATTTTGCAGGTTCAATTTTGTTTTTTGGCACGTCACCCTTGTAACGAATCATGAGATATTTGCCATACTCTAAAAGTTCATCTGGGTTTTGTCTACCAAGAGCTAGTGCCATTGCTGTGTAGGTGTAGTAATACGCTGCCCGACCACCTGTATAGCCTGGGCAGTAACCAAAACAATCTCTAGCAAACACTTTGTCCACAAGAATGACTTTATCTGCACTTTTGGGCAGCACCGGTCCACCCAAGAAGCGTGATAGTGTCTTGAATGTGTAAGTTGCTATTGAACCCTCTTGTGACATGGAATTGTGAAAAACTACTATCGGCGACTCGCAAAGCTTTGAAAGGTACTGTGCTAGGGCCGCATCCCTTCCTCGATACTCTCTTGTTCGGCGCGGAAGGAAGTCATCCTTGTCAGCAATCCAAGACTGCACATACAATGTCAGAAGTGAACACACACACACACACACACACACACAGAGAGAGAGAGAGAGAGAGAGAGAGAGAGAGAGAGAGAGAGAGAGAGAGAGAGAGAGAGAGAGAGAGAGAGAGAGAGAGAGAGAGAGAGTTACCATGAAGCTCTCATCCTGTAGAAAGAGGTTTTCTTGCCACAGGTCTACAGATGTAGTTGACCCTGACCTGAATGGTTAAACCAATCCTCCACTTCTTTGTTACTTTTCGATGGTCTTAAGCTTTGTCTTATTGCTTGGAAGGTGGCTTCATCAGGTAGTGTCTCCTTGTATTTTTCAGCTTTCTCAAAGCATCTTCAAAGGCATTCCATTGGATTGGTTGATGTGTCCATTGCCTCATCATCACTACTATCCTCTGAAACAAATCCACTTCTCTCCTCTTGGACTCTGGAAATAATAGCCAGGGAGAAATCCTCCCTTAAATAAAAGACACTTTGCACATCATGTAAGAAGATATAGGTCCTGTCTCCAATCCTGAAGGCAGGCACAACAGGCAACATCATCTGAGCATGCTTCTCAGTGAAGTTACTGACATCCAATGGAAGTTTGATTTTTGTGGTTTTCACAGAGAGCATCTTACTTCTTTGTACTTCAATTGCCTCAACCTCAAGGTCGACTGTGTCTTCAACCTCCTCGACTTCTTGCATATGAGTTGTCTCCTCGCATTCTTCATCTGGTGCTGCATCCTGCTCCTCTAACATCTCATCAGGATTCTGCATGAGGAATCCAAACAGGCTGTTCAGGTAAATCATAAAGCTAAGGCTTCCTGAATGATTTTGCATTCTTTTTGATGCAAAGGGCAGGCTGAATGTCGGCAAGAAGGTGGTAATTCCCTATACTTCTTCAGTCCCTGTCCCTTTCCACCACAGTCATTTAAATGCACAAGAGTCATAGTAGGCAGAACAACCCTTCCTACCTGCACCATCACTTCAAACTTATCTCTGTAGGACTGCAAGAAATTACTGTGCTGAGCTAACAGGTCTTCAATGTCAAACTTTGGATTAAACATAGAATGAACTAGATCAAACTTGTCCCCAACACCACAAGATGCTGCAAAATCAAACAGCCTCTCATCAGTTGCAGCTGGGTCTTCCAGAGAAGACACATCCTCTTTGTCTTTACATTTAGTTGCACAGGGACTTCCTTCTAGCACATCTGTATCATCTGAGAAGTCTATATTCCTCTTTCTTGTATTTTTCTTCAGAAGTACTGTAGAGGGCACCACAGCCTTGTAGGGTGAGGGATCCTCTTGCCCTGGTGACCTCTCTGATTGATCTTCACCAATTGACTTTTCTTCAGATATGTCCTGACAAAAGTCAACAGTTCTTTTGGCAGATACATTAAGCAACTGAGCCTGCAAGGGTTGAAATCCTGGCACAAGCTCTGGATCAGGTTTCAGCCTCTTCTGCCTACTGGACCTTAATCCTATTCATCA
>NW_028221619.1:2500-56374 GCF_014529385.1 Adiantum capillus-veneris
CCCTGGGGACCTATGGCTCATCAGTACTCAGTAGCACATCCTCTTCTTTTGCAAAAAGAGACGGGGGGATTAGGTGAAAAGGAATTAGGTGACTTTGATTTATCGCTGGTCTTATTGTGATCATTGAGCTTGTGCAATGTGAAGTAGGCAATTAGGGGTGGTTACTAGAACAAAGTGTACTTTCAACCTTGAGAAAATCTTGGTAGTTTGGTGGCACCTTTCAAATGCATGTGATAAAAGAAGGAAATTTCACACTAGAGCTGCTCTCACACTCATGGACGCTTGCTACAAAACGTTGATGTGGCATGATCGTACCAACTAGGGTAGTACCCAGGAGAGCGGCTTTCAAAAATTGGCTTAAAATACAGGAGAAATTTTGATGCAAATCATAGGGGACCTGTTACATCCGCAGACATCAAGTTGGGCACCTGAGACATGGCCCTATGGTTAGGGTGGTTAAGGAGTCCTATAAAATAAGACCCTATACTCATTTGTAACTATCTTGTGTAATCACCATAGACCCTTGGCAGCTCTACCTGCACACTAGTTTGGTGTGGGCTTGGTGGTATGGGACACCAGCCCTTGTTATAGAGCCTAGTCCGATGGTTGTAGGCTCCTAGGCTAAGAGGTGAGCTTGTTGTGGCTTTATGGTTGGGAGGTGAGCCTGATGTCTGCTCTTAATGCTCGTCTATGAGTGAAAGTGGCTGTGTCATGTCATTAGTGTAGGATGGATCTGGCCTAGGACTAATATATTTATCAGAGCTACTTCCAACTCGTGCATTTGACATGGAAACCCTCTTGCATAGGGCGGTATGGGACGCTACTAGCAAGAGAGGAGAGCATTGGAGGCACATGCGAGCTGATTGTGGAAGTCTATGGTGAGTTCTATTTGCCTTTTCTTTTCGTCATGGATTTTTGTGTATGGAGGTTGAAGTAGTCACATGGATGTCTTTTAATCCTCTCCGTGGCTGTTTGTGTACGAGGATATCCTTGGAAGCTACCACTATGAGGATATGCTATCATCCTGCACTTGCACAATACGGTGAGAGGATGCACTTTTTGTCGGGAGTATGTTTACCATAAGAAAGGGGAGAATCATTTTTTTGTTTAGAAGAAGAAAGAAGAGAGAATCATTTTTCTTTTGTTAATATTTGGCTAACGTATGCCATATTTAATTCATATCGCTGCTTTGTGGCTTCCACTTTGAATTGCTCCCTAGGAACTAGAGCCAGATCAGCCCAAGGGTTTCATACCCGAGTTTGGGAAGTAGATCCACGGATTGAAGAGAGGTAGTCTCTCAAGTTGTGATCCGGAAGTCGGGATTCCCAAGAAAGGACTTCACGTCCAAGAAAGAAGAGTTGTAGAGGACTCTGGAAACAAAGTAAGAGTTGCAGGGATGCAATGCCCTGAGTCTGGAAGGTGAGATCCAAAGGCGAGAGCCTTGATTCTCGAGGATTTGGAATAAGGAACGGAAGTTCCTTGGTATAGGGTTTTGCTTTAGGAATAGGAAGCCGAGGCTTCCAACATCCATCGTCTTATTCTAGAACGAACGTGGTAATACGATCGGTTCAAGTGCTTGTATAGACTTTTCCTCATTAATGAAGTTACTATTACGGGGAGGGACCAGCCCATCTTCTGGTCCCTAGTACTTTGCCGATTTGCTCACTCTCTATCTCTGTCCCTTTATCTATTTCTTTCTATATACTTTGGCTTCAGTATTGAGTGATAAATTCTATTTATCCGAGTCTATTCTATATTGCTATGCGCTCCCGTTTATGACAGTGGTATCAGAGCATGGTCTCCTCTCTCTCTCTGTCAAGGAGGACGACTCTGGGATGATACGGGAAGAAGCCATGACAAGCCAAGAGAGAAGTAAGCAGGCGGAATCCTAAGCCTTGCAGGAAAAAGCTTGCAGAGATGGGAAAATTTTTCTCTCTGCAGGAAGTCGACACAAGACTTGGGATTCTTTGAGAAGGCGGCAAGAGTATGATGCTCAAGAACCTAGAGAATCTGAGGAGCTGAATGCTCAAGATGCTTCAGAACCTAGAAAATATCCATGAATATCAATTCAAAACCATAGCCAAGAAAACTCGTCTTTTCGGGAAGAATATGAAGATCTTTAGACCTGAGAACCCTCAGGTCAAGTTTGATAAAGGGAAGATGTTTCGGAAGCTACCGCTTTCATTCGACAGTATGAAGTTGCCTTTGCAAACGACAATTTCTGAAAAGCGTTGAAGGTGAGGCATGTGACCAAACACCTCAAGGGGATTGCAAGTACTTGGTGGTATACCAAAGCTCTGCAAGGAACTTAGGATTCAATTCAAGGCTGAATTTTTTGACAAATTTTTTTCCTCTACGCTTTGAGGAAGGCATCCAAGAAGATTGGGATCGGTTTGCCCAATTGGAACATGAGCAAGTCAAAGCAAGTAGTGGTTTACTCTTGTCAAGGTAGCTCCACTCTTGATCCTCTATGAGGAAGGAAAGATGAAATTCAACGAAGGACTTTTGCCCGAATTTGTAAACGCATCTACAGGCTACTTTGCAGCTGATGGGGGAGTCAGCAATAAAAGTTGAAAGTGTACATCTCAACGTACATAGAATCTATTCCCTGCAGTGGGACGGGAATTATTAAACACAGAAACATCAAATTTTTGTTATCCCTCCCCGACGGAATATGTGGCTATCCGAAGAAAGTTTGGAGTAAGGGAATTCAATTCAACTCCCGAGTTTTTGAAACGAAGACCCTCAAGCTTTAAGTAAGAGGGAAGGTCTTTGATCAAAGTTAAATCTTTGAGGAACCCATAAACTGCGTATTGCTTTTATGCACGAGATATGCATGTGTCTAACCAGGAAAATCACTCTCGAGTGTTTATGAGAGTAGAATTGAGTTGAAACATTGCTTTATGCGATGAATTGGTTTGCTCAACCATCCGGAAGGTCAACTATTGATCTCGTATCCGGTAGTTCACCTACAAATTACCCGCTATTGCGGGTAGGACGGCAGAAAGGAAGGAACCATTCCGAGATTTCAACCAAGAAAAGCTTTCACTAAGCTTGAGTACCTTATGAACCAACACCCCCTACCTGGTAAGGGAGATATGGTAGTGCTTTTCGCACAAGTGAATGAACACCCTCTTTATGAGGGAAGGAGCAAGAACCGGCTACAGCATGTGCTCGTGGAATTTGAGATTTGAAATCGCAGTTTCTCTGATGAGCGGGTTTTGCTCTAAGATCGAACGAAGGGATCGTTAGGTTCAACGTCTTCGCTTTAAGGATCTTACGAAGGGAAGGTAATTTCCCAAGGTTCATGAAAACTCTAACACAACTTGAGAATTATGTACACCTTTGGGTACATGGATAACACACGAAGATGCAGACCTATACCAAGGTGGGTCATCTACCGATTGAATTTTTTTCTGCTGAACGAAATTAAACGAACCAATTTCCTTTTTAGGAAGTGGAGGGAGTTTGTTATACTCTCTTGAGTGTCTTTTTGCGACACGAAGATGTTCCGACACGAAATCTCTATTTGAGATGTGTTCGGCAAAAGGAATTTGAGTTTCTCTATGGAGAAGAAATTTTCTGATGGTCATTGATCATTGAGTACGCTATGTGCTTTTACCATTACAGTAGCACTTTTGGTTGTGGTCTATGTTTCTTCATGAGCAGGTCAAGTAGCATTTACACGCTGCTGGAATAAATTTGAACTATTATGATCGTAAGACTATAACTCGCCAACCGTTTTAAAATGGTAAGAATTACCTTAACCACATATGGGATAACATCATTGAGAATTAAAGCGGGTTCGCCCTTGAGTGGGCGAACGAGTTTGAACTTATGTTCACAAAATGGTTTGGCTAGAATTTTATCTGCCTAAGATTTTGTGAGCAGTCCTAGATGCTTGCAAGGTGAAACGTTTTTTTGTTGGCCTCCGTAAGGAAGAGACGCTAATGGGCATCTGGAAAACATTGCTGGTGGTAATAACTCACAGGAGGAAAAAATTGGAAAAAAGTGTTGCCGTGCACATGGAATCTTTGGATTGGAACCGTCCGCCTACGTTGAGCGACGGCCCGGAACAAGAACCTTCTTTAATGTGTTCGCATACTATGTTTGTGAAAGAAAGACATTGAGCTTAATGCTCTATGACTTGGGCATTCCCTATGTGGGAGGACACAAGAGGTTTAATACCCTCAGGACTAGTTCTTCTTCTTCTTCTTCTTCTTCTGACAGTTCTTCTAGCTCTTCTGACTCGAGCGAAGAAGATAGAAAAGGGAAAAAGCGAAGCAAAAAGCAACGCTTTGGAAAGGGCAAGAAAAAGGCAAAGAAGCCTAAGTTTTACCCAGTTTCTGACAGTTCTACAGAGGACTCGTCTTCACATAGTTCGGACTCCGATGATCACAGTTTTATGCAAAGAAGAAGAATTTTTATAAAGCCAACCAGCATGACTTTCTGGAGGATAAAAGCAAGAAAGTTCAAGAATTTAAAGAAGGTGGACAATCAATTAAATTTGACACTTTTTTTGGATTCCGAGATGCTTCGAGGGCTTTGGCCTTCATACAGTAGTTTGATATAGCTTTCTCTGGAGGACATTACTCAGAGCACTATGGCTGAAATTTAAAAGGCTTTTTATTTCTTCTTGGTTGACTCGGGAGTACGAACCCGACATAAGAACTACGTGGAATCATCTTCGGATGACCAAGAAAGATACCTTAGACGCATATTGCAAGAGATTTTGGAGCTCTTTTCTACCCGCTTGTTCATTTAAGAAGATCTTGTTTAAAGAACAGATTGAGCGGTTTACCTTGGGACTTCCTACGGAGATCCGAGATCACTGCTTAGAGCAAAGGTCAGATTCTATTGAAGAACTGATGTCATGCGAAACGGGGCTTTGCCATACACTCAGGCAGTTTGACTTATCCCACAGATGAGATCATGACATAGAAAATAGAACACACTTCTAAGAAGGAAAGTAGAAAGAAGAAGAGACCCCATAATCAAAAAGGTAAGGATGCACGACCCCAGCTCACTCCTCGGGAAAGAGCCAACTACATTAAAGAGGGGAAGTGTTTTGGTTGCGGGGAACAAGGACACATCTCCACGAAGTGTCCTAAAAAGGCACAGAAAGAACAAGATGAAGATAGGCTAGAGAGTTCAAAAGCAGGTGAGGAACGTGGACGGAAAGGCAAGATGAAAGCAGGACTCATTCCAGATTGCATGGGTACTGACCCAAGCACGATTGATGAGAGTACAGAACTTTGCCGAGCTTGGGGCAAAGTGAAAGATCAAGAAGCCTTGATTTTCTTTGATGGAGGAGCCAAGGCCAACTTCATTTCACCTGAATTGGTGACGCGGCTCGACATTACACCCGATCGGATGGGATCACTAGCAGAGGCAGTCTAGCGGCATTCGGTAGGGACGTAGCCATTACACCTGTCATTGGCAAACTTCAGCTGCATTGTCTGGGGTATTTGGGGCACGAGGACTTCTACATAATGCCCTTGGAAGGTTGTGATGTACTCCTGGGAATTCCTTGGTACCATAAGAACAACGCCGTGGTCGACTATCGGGCGAGAAAAGCGACTTTGACTACAGAAAAGGGCCGAATCATTGTACTTGATGTGAAACTTAAGGGCGAGTCTGTCCCTACTGTATCGGCTTCGGCCGTTTCAAAATTATTGAAATCCAGTCTGTTTGTTTACTCGATCTTTTTGAAAGAGTTGAATGATGATGATAGGACAAATATGTCTGATATAGAAAAAGAACGCCAAGATTTTCTCCACACTCATGCTGATTGCTTTTCTGAGGGCCTCCTACGCGAGTTGCCACCAGCTCGTCCTGAGCATCATACCATTGATCTAATACGTGGAAGCACACCACCGAACCGGCCACTGTCACTAACTGTTAACGATCACGTGCTAACTTTAGTTGTTGGTTTCTTTCCAAGGGGTTTTGAGACCCTCTTCTTGAAGTAGCAAACGGTCGGACATTGCATGGCCAAAGTGAACAGTAGTTTCACCCGCAGATGGGTAGTGGTCGGCATTGGAATTCGTATGGTAAGAGGATGTCTAGGCTCAGAGCAAGATCATATAGGTCCCCCCGTCGCACTTAGCAAGTTGGTGGATACTAAGAAGTGAACTCAATTAAGGCGTAAAGTCAAGGTGGGACTACCAACAAAAAGTATCCGACAGTTGGGCCACATTGCACTTTTGGATGCGGTCCCAATGAGGATAGATGGTTAGAAGACCAGTGGGAGCCCAACGGAAGCATCTCCTAAAATTTAGGGAACTGCTATTTTGGGCCGTGAAATGTGTTCGCGTCATTACCCCGGTACGACTAGGGGAACATTTTACAACTCTGGCGCGAAGTCAATTGGGCAACCGGTCATGATATTTTTAAGCGGCGAACCCGAAACGGGCAAATGCTTGTAAATGCGCCAAGTGTCGATTTTTCATGAACTTTCTCCTTGCAGAAAAATGGGCCCTGATTTTTAAGTTGGGAGAGGCCTCATTTCAGCTTTTGTCACAGGTTAAGAGCTATGGAGTGCTTCCTTTCCCTCTCATGTACAGTGTGGTGCTAGGAGTGATGCCCTGCACACTACACACTGCTCTCTCTCTCCCCTACGTGCAATTATGTGATGCCCCACAAGAGGGCTCCTCATTTGACTGATGTACAGCTGTGTGGGTTCATGCTTTTGTGCTGAGGCAAGAGCCTCTTTGAGCAGGAATAGGGGTAGCTAGCTGCTACTCCAAAGCAGGCATTGGTGAGGGTCATAACCTCACCATACAGGTGCAAAATCAGCGCTGTGGTTGCGCTGTAATTTTACTGTTTTTCAGCCATACGGATGCCAAAACCTTTGGGAATCGTGCCCCACTGGCAGAGGACAATTAGGGGACTGTTTGGGGCTGAAAACAGGGCAAAAACCAGTAAATACAGCGTGCTGAATTTACTGTTTTTGGGCAGGTTTCAGAGGGTATACGCCAGTAGAAGCGAGTTCCAGCAGGGGAATTGGTTTCGCGCAAGTTTAGGGACTGTTATGCTACCGAAATTTGGCCAAAACAGGCGGTATCCAGTGGGATATAGTCAAAGGATTCCCAGGACTCTTCTTTGTACTTTACCCTTGTAAAGAATAAAGAAATACAGAAAGGGGCGTCAATTTTGGGGCCTACAGGTTGTCGGCGTCTGCTCGGAGTATTCTAGCTTCCGAGCTGTGTGTGTGATTAAGTGTTGATTCCCGTTACAGGTCTCCTTTGCAAAGTGCTCTGTGTGTGTGTCTAAAGTAAAGAATTTCGGGTGAAAGCCAACGCCTACAGCCCTACGGGCCGGTTTCATGGTTCCATCGCCGGGACATCAATCACTTTTTCCTTAAAGAGTGAGCCTGGATTGTTTAGGGTAAAGACACAGAGTGCAAGAACGCGGGGATTACACTATGGCCGACAAGGGGAAGGGAATTATGGAAGAGGGTTCCTCTTCAAAGGACAGGCAGGAGATTCCTATGGTTTTTGAGATTAGCGAGAGCTCACAGCCACGTCAGTCTGTACCTCCTGTCAAAGTGAATGTCCCTCGAGTAGTGCAGGACTTTATGACTGGGCAACTTGAGGATGATGCGTTCAAGACTCAGTTAGTTGCCGCGGTGAATGTCTTTTCGCAGTTGGTGCAGAGTCCGAGGTTTATGGAATTCTTGCAAGCGCCACCAGTGCAACAACAAAATAGGCAACCTACGCTGCGTACGGAGCTTGTTGATGCTCAAGCCCAGGTACTTCATGTGGCGCAGGAGGAAAGGGAACACTCGCATGTTGCGGAGTCGGGGGCTCCAAAGCAGGTTCCTCCCGTGCTTGAACAGGTGGCTAGAACGCCTATTCCACAGGTTATGCCAGTTCAGCCCGCCACCTTTCAGAGCCAACATGCTGTTTTGAATGGACAGGGAGCTGGATACCAAGCTATGCACTCAGTTTTTCCACCACCCACGGTACATCCTGGGTATTTCGGGGGTGGATCAGTGTTCCAAAGTATGGTTGGTTATGCGCCTGGAAGTCAGCCGTACATGCCAGAAACAATGTTCGGGGTATGCAAGGCATCATGCCAAACCCCATGTATGGTAGTATCGGCATGCAACAAGGTTTCCACTGCAACCAGGGCCAGTTTGGGGTGCCACAGGGTCATTTTGGCATGGCTGGTTTTTCTGGACAGCAGCCAAATATCGCACCTTTGACGCAAAATGTGAATGGCCAAGACGTGCCGATCATGCCTACTACAGTGCCCTTGTTGCAGACCATTCGGTATGACAACTTAGGGGCACTAGAGAAGCCGAAGGCTTACAAAGAAGGTGGTGCAGCGGTAAAGTTCAGTACCTTCAGTGGTTTCGAGGATAAAACAAAGGTCCTCACTTTCCTCCAGCAGTTTGATACAGCTTATGCGGGAGGGAATTTTACAGAGGCCTCGAAGGTCAGGAAAGCTGTCACTTTCTTAAAGGACAATGCGCTTACATGGTGGACGACATTGTTAATGCAAGGACAGGCACCCGCCACTTGGGTTTACTTCAAGCAAATGTTTGCATCCGCTTGGCTATCAAATGAATTTGAAGCCGATGTCCTGACAGATTGACACCAGCTTACTTTAGCTTCGTGCAAGAGCTTGCTGGAGTACAATAGGAGGTTTTGTAAAGCGTTACTCTCAGTGACCTCCTACATATTTGTGCCACTGACAGAGCAGATAGAAAAGTACTGTTGTTGGCTGCCTAAAGGGCTTTGTGATTACTGTACAAAGAACAGAGTGGCTACCCTTACTCAGCTTATGGAAGTTGCGAACACTGGTCTTGCCTTGTTGAAAGGAGAGGACAGTGGATTTCCGAGTAGTGACAAAGGAGGGCAGCAAAAGAAAAATTCAGCAAAGAAGCCCTTTGTGAAAACGGCTCTTGATCGGTTCACAGGGGTCAGAAAAGGCCACCAAAGACAAGGATTCAGCTGGGACTTCTGGAGCACAGGCAAAGAAACAGAAAAGGAAGCCTTTTGTGCGCAAGTCGCTCGATGAAAAGAAGGTCCTAATGGCTGAGAAGAAATGCTTTGTATGCGAGCAGCCTGGTCACTTTTCTATTAATTGTCCACAAAGGAAAAGGCCAGCTGACTTAGAGGATAAAGAAGACCAGAAAGGCAAGAAGCCAAAACCCACGGCAGGTTTAGTGCCAGACATGGTGGGTGACAGGCCCAACACAGATGCCAGTGAGTTATGGAGGGCATGGGGTAAAGTTAGGGATTAGACGGCACTCATCTTCTTTGATCCAGGTGCCAAAGCCAACTTTATCTCACCAGAGTTAGCTATGAAGGTGGGCATCAGAGTTGAAGAGATGGGGTACACAGCAGAGGTAGGGTTGGCATGTCCTGGCAACTCAGAGTGTGTTGCTCCCATCATTGGAAAACTGCGTCTGCATATTCAGTCGTATGTGGACACTGAAGAGTTTTACATCATGCCGCTGGCAGGTTGTGACGCCTTGTTGGGGATCCCGTGGATGTTTCGAGTGCATGGAGGCTTGGATGCCTACAACAAAAAGATCATTGTACAACATAGGGGCAAAACTCACATCTTGGATGTAAAGCTTAGAGGAGAGTCAGTCCCTATTGTATCTGCTTCTGCTATCACTTCTGTAATAAAGAATCATCTTTCTGTGTACTTGATTTTTGCACGTGATGTCTCAGAAAGTGATCAGTCAAATTTATCTGTGTTAGATAAAGAAAGGTCAGCATTTTTGCAAAAGTTTAGTGACTGTTTTCTGATTCATTACCGTCGCAATTGCCGCCAGAGAGACCTGAGGATCATCGGATAGATTTAGTGCCAGGGTGTAGCCCATCAAATAGACCTCCCTATAGGGTTAGTGCGGCACAACAGAAAGAGATTATGGGCCAGGTTGAGGAGTTATTAGAGAAGGGGCTGATTCAGCCTAGTTCTTCACCCTTTTGCTCCCCAGTGCTCCTAGTGCAGAAGAAGGATGGCTCATGGCGCATGTGTATTGATTACCGTGCGTTGAATAAGAATACCATCAAGAATAGGTTCCCTATTCCTAGAATTGATGATATTCTCGATTGTTTAGAGGGTGCTGCAATTTTCAGCAGGATAGACCTTAAGAGTGGGTACCATCAGATTCGTATAAGGCCAGAGGATGTGCACAAGACTGTGTTTAGAACGACATTTGGTCTTTATGAGTTTCTAGTGATGCCGTTTGGGCTAACAAATGCTCCTGCCACGTTCAATAGAATAATGGGCCGGATTTTTCGCTCGCATCAACAGTTTCTTGGAACGTTCTTGGATGACATGATAGTGTATTCGAAGAATGAAGAGGAGCATAGGCGTCACTTGACCATTGTGTTTGAAGAGGTGCACAGTCACAGGTTACTTGTCAATCCTAAGAAAAGTGAATTCTTCCTCGAAGAGATCCACTTTCTGGGCCACATAGTCTCAAAGGATGGTGTTAGAATGGATCCCGCAAAGGTCGAAGCTATCAAAACATGGCCAGACTTGAAGACTGTGCACGATGTCAGAAGCTTCTTGGGATTGTGTTCCTACTATAGAAGGTTTATTAGAAATTTTGCAATGATAGCATCGCCTCTTCACGCTTTGCAAAAGAAAGAGGTCACTTTCAGATGGACCCAAAAAAAGATTTCAGCTTTTAGTCTCTTAAAGGAAAAGTTGACTTCAGATCCAGTTATTGTTTTGCCAGATCTCAGGAAGTCATTTGTGGTCTAGTGTGACGCTTGTGGCAGTAGCATCGGAGCAGTGCTAATGCAAGATTGACGGGTAGTAGCTTATGAAAGCCGAATTTTGCAAGGGCCAGAGAGGACTATGCAAGTCTATGAGAAAGAGCTCTTGGCCGTGATTCATGCGCTCTCTAGCTGGCAGCACTACCTCTTAGGTGCTGATTTTGTTGTCCAAACAGATCATTAGACCTTGCGATACTTCTTGACACAGTCAAAGTTATCCGAAAAGCATATGCGATGGGCAAACATTATTTCCATGTTCCACTTCCAGATTATGCATGTGGAAGGCAAGAAGAATGTTGTGGCTGATGCGTTATCAAGAAAGCCACAAATTTCAGCTGTGTCAATTCCTTATCATCATGAGTTAGATGACATGAAGGAACAATATACTGCTGATGAAGATTTTGCAAGGATCTTTGAACAGTTACAAGAGGGGCAACATCACGAGCACTACCTCCTCAGAGATGGTTTTATGATGATGCATGGCAGACTTTGTGTCACTAGGCCACTGCGACATAAGGTCATGGAAGAGAGTCATGTCCCACCGTATGCAGGGCATCGTGGCATTGATGCAACAATTAAAGCGGTAGAGACATTCTTCTATTGGCCTACCTTGAGGAGAGATGTAGATGCCTTTGTGCGAGTATGCATAGTTTGCCAAAAGGTCGAGTTTGACAGGCAAAAGGCACCAGGGTTGTTACAACCACTGCCGATTCTGGATAAGCCATGGGAAAGCATTGCTATGGACTTTTATCTTTGATCTTCCAACGACGCCAACAGGGAATGATGGTATATGGACCATTATCTGCAGGTTCAGCAAGCAGGCCCATTTTATCCCTGTCAAGAAGAAGATAAAATCTGATCGGATGGCACGCTTGTTGATGTACAATGTGTTTAAGTACCATGGTATGCCACAATCGATTATCAGTGATCGTGATCCTCGCATGACCAGTTTGTTCTGGAGAGGATTGTTTGAGAACATGGGTACTACGCTCAAGTTCTCGTCTTCGTTTCATCCACAAACTGATGGACAGTCAGAAGAGGCTAATTCTACTGTCTTAGATCTGCTGAAATGCTATGTGTCAGATAATAAGGGCAAGTGGGAACAGTATTTGCCTATGCTAGAGTATGCGTACAATAATACGGTGCATTCGTCTACTGGCAAAGCACCTTTTGAGATTGTTGAAGGCGGAAAAAAGGTTCCTCCCATTTTGCATACAAAGGACAAGATCTTTGAGGCAGATCGATATGTTGAGAACATGGATGAGATGTATAAGAAGATTAAAGTTGCCTTGGAGAAAAAGGCTGCTGATCGTCACCGTCGTGAATTGCCACTATCACCTGGTGATTGGGTTCTGTTAAGGTTCGAAAAGGCAAGGTTAAAGAAGATGAAGGGCAAGGAACGGCTGTTTCCTAAGCTCAGCATGAGTTACTATGGGCCTTTTCAAGTGCTTGACAAGATCAGCGATGTGGCTTACAGGCTGAAATTGCGTGATGCATGGAAGATTCATAATGCGTTTCACGTGAGTCTTCTAAGACCCTTCGTGGGTGATGTGCCAGAAGATATGCCAGATGAGGATCAGCCAGAAGCTGAGGAACTTGGTGAGATCCTGGTACCTGAGCATGTTTTGGCACATAAGGACAGAAAAGTTAAAGGACAAGTTGCAAGACGCTATTTGGTAAAGTTCAAGAACTATCCGCCTATGGATTCAAAATGGATGGAAGAGCATGAACTGTCAGAGTCACCAAATGTATTCCAGCTTTACCTTGAAGCCTTTGGGTTACAGCCTACTCATGCCCCAACCCAACGTGTGCAAAGGAGGGGTAATGATAGAGCTAGTACATCAGATGTACATATGAATTCAGTGTAATAGATGGAAATGACAAAAGTATGAAGGCCTCATTAAGTCATTTGTATCTATATGTTATGACCTTTCTTGCGGATACTTGCGATGATAAAAGAGTGTTGATAGCACAAGATCATCAGTGGCGTGTATTTATGGTATGCAATTGAGGACGTTTGCGATTTCAAGAGGGGGGTATTTCACGGGGATGTAACAACTGTTAACTATGTCACGAGGACGTGGCAATTGCTAACTTTAGTTGTTGGTTTCTTTCCAAGGGGTTTTGTTTTGTTTTTGAGACCCTCTTCTTGAAGTAGCAAACGGTCGGACATTGCATGGCCAATGTGAACGGTAGTTTCACCCGCACATGGGTAGTGTCGGCACTGGAATTTGTATGGTAAGAGGATGTCTAGGCTCAGAGCAAGATCATATAGGTCCCCCCGTCGCACTTAGCAAGTTGGTGGATACTAGGAAGTGAACTCAATTAAGGCGTAAAGTCAAGGTGGGACTACCAACAAAAAGTATCCGACAGTTGGGCCACATTGCACTTTTGGGTGCGGTCCCAATGCGGATAGATGGTCATAAGACCAGCCGGAGCCCAACGGAAGCATCTCCTAAAATTTAGGGAACTGCTATTTTGGGCCGTGAAATGTGTTCGCGTCATTACCCCGGTACGACTAGGGGAACATTTTACAACTCTGGCGCGAAGTCAATTGGGCAACCGGTCATGATATTTTTAAGCGGCGAACCCGAAACGGGCAAATGCTTGTAAATGCGCCAAGTGTCGATTTTTCATGAACTTTCTCCTTGCAGAAAAATGGGCGCTGATTTTTAAGCTGGGAGAGGCCTCATTTCAGCTTTTGTCACAGGTTAAGAGCTATGGAGTGCTTCCTTTCCCTCTCATGTACAGTGTGGTGCTAGGAGTGATGCCCTGCACACTACACACTGCTCTCTCTCTCCCCTACGTGCAGTTATGTGATGCCCCACAAGAGGGCTCCTCATTTGACTCATAGTTGACACGTACGGTCACGTACGACGGGTACACGTACGAAGACGTGCGGTACTAATCGAACTAAAAAAAATTAGACGTACGGTGACATAACGTACGATGCAAAAAAAAATCATGCGTCTTACACATGATATATCATATGAGTCATGACATTGACCTTAGTACTTAGTACCAGGGCTAGAAACAAACATTTTTCCTAACCGATCAAAATAAGGGAAAACTTGAGTTTTCAGGTCAAAATTTGAAGCTTTTGCCGGTACTTACACTAAAACTTGTGTAAATTTGCCGGTTTTCTTAGAGGCAAGCTCAAAATCTAACCGGGATTTTATAATTTCAACCGGTTAAAATACACTAGACCCCGGCTTTTTTCTAACACTGCTTAGTACTAAATACTTGTAACTTAAGTCTTACAAGTTAGAACATGAAAGATCTGTCCATGGACATTGGAAACGGCAATGTCCGAAGAAAGAAGAATCATGATCTCCAAAGTGGTGGCGGCCATAGTAGATCCGCTACCCAAGCCTCGTCGCACATAGGTCATGGTGGTTTGAGCCAATGCAGCCATTGGGCTCTTGTTCAAATGCAGTCGAGATGCAAAACATTCCCACACCAAAAATCGCCACGAAAAAAAAAAAAAAAAAAAACCGGACGACTCATGTACGGAACGTACGAGTCGTACGTTACGGTACGGAACGTCCCGTACGTCGAACGTGGACAACCCTGATTTGACTGATGTACAGCTGTGTGGGTTCATGCTTTTGTGCTGAGGCAAGAGCCTCCTTGAGCAGGAATAGGGGTAGCTAGCTGCTACTCCAAAGCAGGCACTGGTGAGGGTTATAACCTCACCATACAGGTGCAAAATCAGCGCTGTACGGACGCCAGAACCTTTGGGAATCGTGCCCCACTGGCAGAGGACAGTTAGGGGACTGTTTGGTGCTGAAAACAGGGCAAAAACCAGTAAATACAGCGTGCTGAATTTACTGTTTTTGGGCAGGAATCAGAGGGTATACGCCAATAGAAGCGAGTTCCAGTAGGGGAATTGGTTTCGCACAAGTTTAGGGGCTGTTATGCTGCCGAAAATTTGGCCAAAATAGGCGGTATCCAGTGGGATACAGTCAAAGGATTCCCAGGACTCTTCTTTGTACTTTACCCTCCTAAAGAATAAAGAAATACCGAAAGGGGGGCCAATTTTGGGGCCTACAAGTTGTCGGCGTCTGCTCGGAGCATTCTAGCTTCCGAGCTGTGTGTGATTAAGTGTTGATTCCCGTTATAGGTCTCCTTTGCAAAGTGCTCTGTGTGTGTGTCTAAAGTAAAGAATTTCGGGTGAAAGCCAACGCCTACCGCCTTACGGGCCGGTTTCAGCCATCTTACTGTGTGAGCCGAGCCCAGAATAAAGAGATTATGAACCAAGTGAAAGACCTCTTGGAAAAGGGTCTTATCCAGGGTACTTCACCTTCCTACTCTCCGGTGTTGTTGGTTTTGAAGAAAGACTGATCTTGGAGAATGTGCATTGACTATAGAGCTCTCAACAAAATCACCATCAAGAACAAATTTCCGATTCCTAGAATCGATGATATTCTAGACCAACCATAGGGATCCTCTGTTTTAGCAAGATTGATTTGAAGAGCTTTTCGGACCACCTTCGGTTTGTTCGAGCTTTTGGTGATGCCTTTTGGGCTTACCAATGCTCCAACGACTTTTAACCGAATGATGGACATAATTTTCAGAGAGTACAGATCTTTTGTGGGCACTTTCTTTGATGACATTATTGTCTTCTCCAAGGATGAGACAGAATATAGAAAACATTTGCTACAAGCCTTTCAAGCATTGCGGGATCACAAGTTGGTGATCAATGCAAAGAAAAGTGAATTTTTCCTACCAGAGATCCACTTTTTGGGACACATCGTCTCAGCGGCAGGAGTGCAGATGCACCTGGCCAAGATAGAGACTATCCGTGATTGGCCCGAAGAATGTCCATGAAGTTAGAAGCTTCTTGGGATTATGTTCTTACTGTCGGCGGTTCATTAGAAAGTTTGCAGAGGTTGCTTCCCCTTCGCATATTGACACAGAAAGGAGTCTCTTTCTTGTGGGGACTTACAAAGGTGACTGCCTTTTAGAGATTGAAAGAGAAATTGACTATAGGACCAGTTTTGACATTGCCAGATTTGCAAAAGTCATTTGAAGTATACTGTGATGCTTGTGGTCGTAGTCTAAGTGTGGTCTTAATGCAAGAAGGCCATGTCATTGCCTACGAGACCCGATTGTTCTCAAGGCCGGAATTGACATCACGGATATATGAGAAAGAGCTTTTGGCGGTTATCCATGCTCTTACTCAGTGGCGACATTACCTACTTGGAGCGGATTTTACGGTCTTTATAGATTATCAGAGTTTACGCTACTTCTTGTCACAGAAGCAGCTATCGGAAAAGCAGATGCGGTGGGCGAACATCTCGTCACAGTTTCACTTCCAAATTGCCCATGTGCAAGGACATAAGAATTTGGTGGCAGATGCTTTGTCTGGAAAGCCGCTGGTTCTGGCTATTTCCGTGATACATGTCACGAGGACGTGGCAAGTGTTAATTAACTATGTCACGAGGACGTGGCAACTGCTGAGTCTGCCCTTGATCTCCGGAGTCATGACAGAAACTCAGCACGCTGAACTTTGTGTTGATGTATGCTCATGTGTGTGTGCGTGTGGTGTGTGTTGTGTTTGGGAGCATATGTTTGTACCTAGTTCTACACCCACTATTGGGCACTGACGATGTTAGTGGGGATGTCGTGGTATTTAGTCAATACTATGCATGATGGAGCTGATGGTTATATTGTCTCGTGGGTGACTACCATGAGTCTATACCTTGCACTTTCCTTCAAGGGTGAATCTGGGTATATCCTGGATTCATCTAGGTATATTATTTTTGGGACCCTCTTTTGAAGTTGCAAATGGTCGGACATTGTATGGCCAATGTGAACGGTAGTTTCACCCGTAGACGGGAAGTGGGTCGGCATTGGAATTTGTATGGTAAGAGGGTGTCTAGGCTCAGTTCAAGATCATGTAGGCCCCCCCGTCGCACTTAGCAAGTTGGTGGATACTAGGAAGTGAACTCAATAAAAGCATAAAGTCAAGGTGGGATCACCAACAGAAAGTGTCCGACAATTGGGCCACATTGCACTTTTGGATGCGGTCCCAACGAGGATAGATGGTCAGATGACCAGTGGGAGGCCAACGGAAGTATCTCCTAAAAATTAGGGAATTGCTATTTTGGGCTGTGAAATGTGTTCGCGTCATTACCTTCGGAATGACAAGGGGAACATTTTACAACTTTGCTGCGAAGTCAATTGGGCAACCGGTCGGGAGATTTTTAGGTGGCAACCCCGAAATGGGAAAATGCGTGTAATTGTGCCAAGTGGTGCATTTTAGTGTACTTTCCTTATGCCATGAAAAGGTAGCGCTGAATAGTAAGCTGGGAGGCCTCATTTTTCCTACTGTCACAGGTTAAGAGCTATGGAGTGCTTTCTTTCCACTCTATGTACAGTGTGGTGCTAGGAATGATGCTCTACACACTACACAATGCTCTCTCTCTCTCTCTCTCTCTCTCTCTCTCTCTCTCTCTCTCTCTCTCTCTCCCCCCCCCCCGTACGTGCAGTTATGTGATGCCCCACAAGAGGGCTCTTCATTTGACTGATGTATAGTTGTGTGAGTTCATGCACGATTGCCGAGGCAAGAGCCTCTTGCACAGGTATTGGATTAGGTAGTTGCTAATCCCCCGCGGGTACAGGTGAATTCAAAGAGGTTTCACGTGAGAAATCTCGTCCGATTCAAAGGGCAAGTAGCCCTCCAGGTGTGGGAGCTCGAGGACTTGGTACAGATGCGACCGGCTCACGAAACGGAGCCCAAAACAGGGAATTACAGCCTGCTGTGTATGTTTGCAGGTTTAGGGTTTCGGCCCTAAACGGTCCCTAATACCCCCAGGAGGTCCGGGGATGCGTGGGGACCGTTGTAGAGGTGATCTGGTGCATTTTTGGGGCAGAAAACAGAGAATTCACCGTGCTGCAGATTCTCGCCAGGTTTTGCAAAGTGTCCGTATGCATCGGGAAAGTCATCTATTGCGTGGGGATACTGTCTGTGAAGCATCCTAGTACAGTTATGTTTCCAAAATCGGACCAGAACAAGTGGATTTCAGCCCGGATTATGCGGCACAGCTCGTAGGAAATCACAGGTTTTATTCCCTCTATTAATATATACAGAAATACCGAAAGGGGCGGGTTTCAAGGTTCCGTTGCCGGGACATCAATCAGTTTTTCCTCAAGAAGCTAGCCTCGGTTGTTTTGGGTAAAGACACGAAGTGCAAGAACGCGGGATTGCTCTATGGCGGACAAAGGGAAGGGCTTCGAGATTGGGGAGAGCTCATGGCTACGTTAGCCTGTACCTCCTGTTGATGTGAATGTTACTCCAGTAGTACAAGGCTTTATGAGTGGGCAACTTGAGGATGATGCGTTTAGGACTCAGTTAGTTGCCGCGGTGAATGCCTTTTCGCATATGGTGCAGAACCCAAGGTTTATGGAGCTCTTGCAAGCGCCACCAGTGCAACAGTAAAATAGGCAACCCACACCGCGAACGGAGCTTGTTGAGGCTCAAGCCCGAGTACTTCCTGCGATTCACCAGGATAGGGAACACTCGCATGTTGCGGAGTCAGGGGCTCCAAAACAGGTTCCTCCCGTCCTTGAACAGGTGGTCAGGACGCCTATTCCACAGGCTATGCCAATTCAGCCCGCCACCTTTCAGAGCTTGCATGCTGTCTTGAATGGACAAGGAACTGGATACTAGGCTATGCACCCAGTTTTCCCACCACCCACGGTACATCTTGGGTATTTTGGGGGTGGATTTGTGTTCCAGAGTATGGCTGGTTATGCGCCTGGAAGTCAGCCGTACATGCCAGGAACAGTGTTTGGGGGTATGCAAGGCATGATGCCAAACCCCATGTATGGTAGCATCGATATGCAGTAGGGTTTTCAATGCAACCAAGGCCAGTTTGGGGTGCCACGAGGTCATTTTGGCATGGCTGGTTTTTCTGGACAGCAGCCACATATCACACCTCTGACGCAAAATGTTAATGGCCAAGGTGTGCCGATCATGTCTACTAGAGTGCCCATATTGCAGACTATTTCCTATGACAATTTGGGGGCATTGGAAAAGCCGAAAGGCTACAAGAAGGTTTTGCAGTTGTAAAGTTCAGCACTTTCAGTGGCTTCGAGGATAAAGCAAAGGCTCTCACTTTCCTCCAGCAGTTTGATACAGCTTATGTAGGAGGGAATTTTACAGAGGCCAAAACGCTAGGTCTATTGTGTTGCAAAACGCTAGGGTTTGCTGGGTGGGGGGGGGGGGATCTTGCTGAGAAGGTGCCTTTTGAACCTTGGTTCCTGCTGCCTTCTCTGCGAGAAAGTGCTAGCGCTAGGTTTGCTTATATACTTGGCTACTAAATTTGCCCTACCTAGTTCCCAACAAAAGTCACTTAAAAATAATAAGTGAAATTGTCAAAAATAGGGAAAATAGGTCTATGCATTGTAAAAATGCTCCTGATGGGTTCTGATGGAAATCTGATAATCATGTTGTGTGCAACCAGAGGATATGCATCTAATCTAAGTGCTTGGAGATGCACGGTCTGCGGACTCACAAAAGTGTCAAAACACTTCGTAGGCTAGACTGAATTGAACCCATGTCATGAAGTAGCTTGTCACATAGGGTTAGATGTGCACGCGACACCAGCTTTAGTCTACGCAAAAGGGCTACGCAAGCGCTGACAATTTTCTACGCAAATAGACTTGCTTATTTTTACGCAAGGCATTAGAATTTAGGAGAGAGAGAGAGAGTTTTGCTTTATTTTTTAAGCCTATTATCAATAAGGGCTTTTGGGAAAGCTTTTGATTTACAAGCTTTTGGGGCTCTGCTTTTAGCATCCCTTGTAACTCTTTAAATAAGTAGTTTGGGCTCTCACTTCTGAGAGCATCTAGACGTAGAGTTTGAGAGTGAGTCCCGACTACTCGCTTGTACTTTGAGTTGAAGATTAATACAAAAAGAAATACCAAAAGGGGCGCCAGTCTTTGGGGCCAATATCTCTAGGCACGGAACTCCGTTGGGCCAGTGTCGAATCAATTGTGAACTATGAATTGTTTTGAAGTGATTCCCTTCAATTCAAAACAAGAAAGAAGGACTTGTCCAGCCTCCCCTTGTTTCTCTTTTCACTCATTGAGAGTGGACCGTGCACTTAGCGGCCGGCCAATCGACGTGAGGTGGGAAAAAGCAACCTTGGTGTGAGCGCAAGGCCGCCAAGGGGTGCGCCCACGGAAAAGAGCAGAACTCGGGTGAAGAGAAGATCCTTCTCTAACACAGATTGCAAGCTAAAGAAGAACCTCAAGAACCTCGAGAACTCAAGAACCTCAACACCCTCAAGAACCCAAGAACCAAGGCCCTCAAGAACCCAAGACCCACAAGAACTTAAGTTCATCGTGAACTTAAGAACCCAAGACTTCAGTGGATGGTCATCACTCGAAGCGGAATGGATACTTCGCTTGGAGGTGGTGAGCATGGGAGTGGCGAAGAAGATTTTTCCCCACCAGAAGGTTTTTCTGACCCTCCCCCTTCCCCGTCTAAACGAAGGATTGCACTAACTTCTATGGAGGCTTTGGACCATATGATGATGGACAGACAGTTAGAATGTGAAGCAAGGAAGTTAAAACGCGCAGAAAGAACGACAGAAAGAAAAGCAGAAATTGATCGTAAGTACCAAGAAAGAATGGCAGCCATAGCACGTGAACGTGAAGAAAGAATGACAGCCATAGCGCGTGAGTGCGAGCAAGCACGCTTGGCGGCCACAGAAAGAAATGCAGAATTGGATCGCAAGTCCACAGAATCACTAGCGAAATTTAATTGCGAGAACAAAGCAAGACAAGCAGAATTTGATCGCGAGAACAAAGCAAGACAAGAGAAGAGCGACCAACACATGAAAGAGTTGTGGCGACTTTTTTCTATTGTGTAGGCGCAGTTTGCAAAGGATCAGGAGAAGGAGACTCTCTCAGTCTTTTCTTCTCCTAAGTAAGACACATGATTTGCATGATCAAGATGTGATTCCTCACAAGCATGATGATTTGCAGGAAGGTAATGTGATTGTTCACCAGGATGATGGTTTAGTTGATACTTTTTCTAGTGAAGCTAACCTCATTGCAGATTCGATCAATCACGAAGAACCGATCTTGGCTTTTGAGTCGAGGTCCACAGAACCCCCACAAGAAGATTCGATAGATCCTGAAGAACTGATCTTGGCTCTCGAGTCGAGTTCCAAAGAACCCCCACAACAAGTATTATGTGTTCGAATGATTAATCACCACGCATTGTTTGAGTGTTTCATTCGTGATGCTTTTCTGTATTTTAGTCACCGTCCTTATGTGATCCCTTTTCACAGGCTTGACATATTGTACGCTAAGCACGATTCACTCATGAATGAGCACGGATGTATGCGGATTACTCATGAAAAGATAAAATGTTTGCACCCAAGGAATTCACAGTCCATGTCTCTTCCTTGGCATGACACAGTATCAGAAAGAGCACAAGAAGGATTGAGCATCAAGCATGGGCATTTCCATTGTGATTTGCCACAGTTGATTGATTTAGAACAGAAAGTCAAGATTTGACCCCATTGTTTGCGTGTGTTTGATGAACGGTTTGGCACTTCGTCACTATGTTCATCTGCATTACATGCATAGTTTAGGAATAGTCTTTTTCCAGTCACTTTACATGGAATGGGTATGTTCATGTTTTTGTGTTGGAAGTGGTTTCAAGAATTTTCAGCCTCGAAGATTCTTGAAGAAGGTGGACGCATGACTATTGACGAAGTTGAAGCACTGAAGGAGCCACAGATGACTTCGCTTTTGGCGCGACCCAAAGAAGCAAGCGTTGCAGACCTTTATGAAGTTCAAGTATCGTATGACCCACGTATCAAAGTCGGCCGGCGGGGGAACACACCCGGAACAACAACAAAGGCCTCTCTATAGCTCATGGTATCCACAACACCCCTATCCTCTCGGAAAACACCTTCAAAAACACACTTCACACTAGCAGACCACCGCCTGTCCAATTTCCACCGCTCACACTCCACAAATCCACCACACAAAGCACACTTAATGCCACGGTTTTTCTCCACCCTTACATACGCACATGGCTGCTCAATCTCACTCTTTCACAAAAAGCACCGTCGGTCCGGGGGGGGCACACACATCCACACTGCCGCTCGAGGGGAAACATGAAAGCAGGAGAAAGAGAAGGGGGGAAGGGGAAACAACAACAAGACGGGGAGTTCTTTCCAGGATTCCAGACTCTGTTGGCGATCTCTCTCGACGCTATACAGTTCGGTACCAGTACCTCATTTTGAAAGGAGGGGATGTCATGTGCACATCTAACTGTCACAAAGTGATGACGTGGCGGATAGTAGAAACCCTAATTTTTGCCAAAAACCCTAATTTCCGGAAATCGCGGAGGCGGAATATTTTTTATTTATTTTTTATTTTTTTGGAAAATTTTGAGCGACGCAAATCTCAGCTTTTCGCTTTGATTTGGGAGAAAGAAAGAGAAAAAGAGAACTTGCTTTTTACTGACTCTCATTGAGAGAGAGAGAATCTGCTTTTGCTTTGAAGCTTTTGGGGCTCTGCTTTTGGGCATCCCTTGTAACCTTTAAATTAGTGGTGAGGGCCTCACTTCTTAGAGCATCTGGACGCAGAGTCTGAGAGTGAAACCCTAACCGCTCTCTTGTACTTTGATGATTGATTAATATAAAAAGAAATACCGAAAGGGGCGCCAATCTTTGGGGCCAGCATCTCTAGGCACGGAACTCCGCCGGGCCAGTGCAAATCTATTGTGATCTGTGAATTGTTTTGAAGTGGTTATTTGATGCTGTCGCGGTTGATTCTTGACTTGGAGTGTCCAAGTCTGTTACAGTGGTATCAGAGCACGGCCGATTTCTCTTCTACGGGAAATCCGATCCCCGAATTTTTTTTTCCGCGGCACCTATGGCTTCAGTCAATGATCAGTTTACTCCCTCTTCATTTGGAGATGCGGGCAGGGTTTACAAGGAAGATTCCGGCAGAGAGTACGGCCCGCCTTGGCCTACTTAGGCGGAGCAGCGAGAGATAGAGTGTTGCCAGTTGATCGGCGATGCAACAAAGATGATGCTCAATTTTGCCAAGGACCCGAAAATGGCAAAATATATGAACCAGACCTCTTTGGAAGAGGTACAGATGGAGTGGCAGAGAACCACAACACCACTCCCGAAACCCGCTCTCAAGAAACCTTTTGCCTCCAAGAAATATACGGAGAAGGAACTGGAGAACGTGGTTGATGCACGGATTGCTTAGCTTTTCGACGTGCAAAAGAAAGACAAAAAGCACGGTAAAAAGCAGAAGAAAGGTACTGACTTCCCGGGATATTTGGGTCGTCGTTCGACATTTGACAAGGCAAAGAAACAGAAGAAGCGTGTTCGATTTGAAGGAGTACCCAGTTCTTCTTCTTCTTCTTCTTCTGACAGTTCCTCTAGCTCTTCAGATTCGAGCGAAGAAGACAGAAAAGGTAAAAAGCGAAGCAAGAAACAAAGCTTCGGAAAGGGCAAGAAGAAGGCTACATCTCGCCCAGAGATTGACAGTTCTTCTGAGGACTCGTCTACAGACAGCTGAGATTTCGATGACGGAAAGTTTTATGGGAACAAGAAGAATTTTTACAAAGCCAACCAGTATGACTTTCTCGAAGAAAAAAACAAGAAAGTCCGAGAGTTTAAGAAAGGTGGCCACTCGATCAAGTTTGATACTTTTCAGGATACTCAGATGCTTCGAAGGCTCTGTCTTTTATTCAGCAGTTTGATATCGCTTTCGCGGAAGGACGCTATTCAGAGCACTCCAAGATTCAGAGAGCTACCTCTTACCTTAAGGGGAATGCTCGTACTTGGTGGTCCACGCTTCGTTTAACAAGAGTGCGCCAGTTAAATGGCTGAAATTCAAGAAGCTTTTTATTTCTTCTTGGTTGACGCAAGAATATGAATGAGATGTACGAGCTGCTTGGAACCATCTTCGGATGACCAAGAAAGATACAATCAATGCTTATTGTGAAAGATTCTGGAACTCTTTTCTACCCGCGTCTTCATTCAAGAAGATCTCGTTCAGAGAACAGATTGAGCGGTTTACCTTGGGTCTACCTACAGAGATCCGAGATCACTGCTTGGAACAAAAGTCAACTCCTATTCAGGAGTTGATGAGTCATGCGAAGCGGGGCTTTGCCATTCACTCTGGCAGTCTGACCTACCCCACAGATGAGGCCATGACACAAAGAGCCGAACAGACTTCTGGGAATGAAAGTAGAATGAAAAAGAGCAACCCAGAGAAAAAAAAGGATGCACGACCCAAGCTTACTCCTGGGGAGAGAGCTCGCTTCATCAGAGAGGGGAAGTGCTTTGGATGCGGGGAACAAGGACATATCTCCGCGAAGTGTCCTAATAAGGCACAGAAAGAACAAAATGATAAAGACAACGACAGGTCTGAGAGTTCGAGAGCAGTTGAGGAATGTGGCAGAAAAGGCAGATAGAAAAGCAAAACTGGCACCACATGGCGTGGGACCTGCACCGAATCTAATGAATGAAAGTACAAACTTTGCCGCTTTTGGGGCAAAGTGAAGGATCAGGAAGCTCTTTTGAAGGAGCCAAGGCCAACTTCTTTTCACTTGGAATTGGTGGCTCGATTTGGAATTACGCCTGACAGACTGACCCCACAGGCAGAGGTAGTTCGATTGGCACCCGGATGGGATGTTGCCATTACACCGAGCATTGGCAAACTTTGTTTGCAATGACAGGGGTGTTCAGGGCACGCGAGTGACGTTCTACTCAGGATCCCTTGGTACCACAAGAACTACGCCATGGTTGACTACCGGGCCGAGAAAGCGACTTTGATAAATGAAGGGCTTAGAGATTGTACTTGATGAACTTCAGTTTCTTACTCATTCTTTGGGAGAGAACCGAACGTTGGATAAAGGTTGAATGTGTTTTGACTTGATCAAAAGAACGCCAAGATTTTTCTCATAACTCATGCCGATTGCTTTTCAAAGGGCTTGAAGATCAAACCATTTATCTGATACCTGGAAGCATGCCACCGAATCGGCCACCTTATCGTGTGAGCTGAGTACAAAATGAAAAGATTATGAACCGAGTGAAAGACCTCTTGGAAAAGGGTCTTGTCCGGCTTAGTACTTCACTGTATTGCTCTCCAGTGTTGTTGGTTTTTGAAGAAAGACGGATCTTGGAGAATGTGCATCGATTATAGCACTCTCAACGAAATCACCATCAAGAACAGATTTCCGATTCCTAGGATCGATGATGTACTCGACAGGTTACAGGGATCCTCGTGCTTTAGCAGGATTGACTTGAAGAGTGGATATCATCAGATCAGGATAGCGCCAAGAGATGTCTACAAGACAGCTTTTCGGACAACTTTTGGGTTATTTGAGTTTTTGGTGATGCCTTTTGGCTTAACCAATGCTCCTGCGATATTTAACCGGATGATGGACAAGATTTTTCGAGAGTACAGGCTATTTGTTGGCACTTTCTTTGACGACATCATTGTTTTCTCGAAGAATGAGGCAGAACACAGAGATCATCTGCTTCAAGTCTTTCAGGCATTACGAGATCACACGCTAGTGATTAATGCAAAGAAAAGTGAATTTTTCCTACCAGAGATACACTTTTTGGGACACATTGTGTCAGCGCAGCAGGAGTGCAAATGGACCCGGCCAAGATAGAGACTATCCGTGATTGGCCCGATTTGAGGAATGTCCATGAAGCTAGAAGCTTCTTGGGACTGTGCTCGTACTACAGGCGGTTCATACGAAAGTTTGCAGAGGCTGCTTCCCCTTTGCATACCTTGACACAGAAAGGAGTACCTTTTTCGTGGGGACCCACAGAGGTGACTGCCTTTCGGACATTGAAAGAGAAATTGACTACGGGACCTATTTTGACTTTGTCGGACTTGCAGAAGTCATTTGAAGTATATTGTGATGCTTGTGGTCGTAGATGGGGTGCGGTCTTGATGCAAGAAGGCCATGTCATAGCTTACGAGAGCCGTTTGTTCTCTAGGCCGGAGATGACAGCACATATCTATGAGAGAACTTTTGGCGGTTATCCATTCTCTTACTCAGTGGCGGCATTACCTACTCGGCGCGGATGTTACTGTCTTTACAGACCATCAGAGTTTGCGCTACTTCTTGTCACAGAAGCAGCTTTCGGAAAAGCAGATGCGGTGGGTGAACATCTTGTCACAGTTCCACTTCGAGATTGTCCATGTGCAGGGACAGAAGAATGTGGTGGCAGATGCTTTGTCTCGGAAACCGTTGGTTCTGACTATTTCCGCGATACATCATAGGAGCTTCGAGGATATGGTCGATCAGTGTGCCACAGATACAAATTTTGCAGATATTTTCACACGGATACGGGATGGGGAGACAGTAGTTGGATACTCCCTTCGGGAAGGCTACTTGATGAAAAAGACTATGTTGTGCGTTACACAACCGTTGAGGGAAAAGGTTATGACTGATTGCCACTGTCCACCTTTTACGGGTCACCGCAGCATTGCTACCACCATGAAAGGGGTAGAGAGATACTTCTTTTGGCCGTGACTCAAGAAGGATGTGGAAGAGTTTGTGCGCAGTTGCTTGGTATGCCAGAAGGTCAAGTTTGACAAGCATAAAGCACAGGGATTGTTACAACCTTTACCCATACCCACCTGCCCCTGGGATAATATTGAAATGGATTTCATTTTTTTGATCTCCCAAGAATACAGAATGATCACGATGATTTTCCGATTACATGGCACGTCTGAGATGATTCTCTCCGACAGAGACCCCAGATTTATGAGTTGGTTTTGGAAGGCAATTTGGGAGAACATTGGCACGCAGTTGTAGTTTCGTCATCGTTCCACTTGCAGACTGACGGGCAATTTGAGATTGCCAATTCAGTGATTTTAGATTTATTGAAGTCTTGTATCTCGGATCAGAAGACTCAATGGGAAAAGAACTTACCTTTGGTGGAATTTGCCTATAGTAACACGATACACTCTTCGACGGGGAAGACGCCATGTGAGATTGTTGAAAGTGTTGCGAAGGTTCCATCCTTCTTGAGCACGAAAGATTAGATATTTGAAGCGGATGAATATTCACGAGACTTGGATACGGCTTTTGCCAAGGTTCGCGAGACTTTGCAGGAGTCTCAAGAACGACAGAAAAAGGCAATGGATCGCCGTCGTCGCGACTTGAAATTGAAGGAGGATGATTGGGTGCTCTTACTTTTGAGAAGGTACGCCTAAGAAAGAAAATGGGAAAGGAGAGGCTTTTTCCAAAGCTTAGTATGTGATACTACGGACCTTTCCAGATTACTGACAAGATAAATGATGTCTCCTTCCGATTGAAACTGCCAGATACTTGGAGGATTCACAATGCATTGCATGTGAGTCTCTTGAAACCTGTTAAGGGTGATGTGTCTGATGATGGGGAGCCTGATGAGCAACCCAAAGTGGAAGAAAACGAGGAGATCCTTGTTCCTGAACAGATTTTGGCACATAATGATACGAAGAAAGGTAAAGTCCGAAGGCGGTTCTTGGTTAAGTTCAAGCACTTTCCTGCATTTGATGCGAAGTGGATGGAGGAGGAGGACCTAGCAGATACTCCTCGGATTGTGAAACTTTACCTCGATGTTTTGGTTTATCATAGTCTACTCCAAACGGAACCCAGAAACTCAGCTTGGCCGAAGATCTGGTGCAGTGGGATGCACAAGAGGGGAGTTACTCCGCTCCTTTGTCAACAGATGCCTCGATTTTGATACTAAAGTCACTGAAATCTCTTTGAGCTTCAGGGATACTGAGAGCTGACAGTATTCTGCTGGATGACTTTATGAAATGGAATTCCTGATTATGATACTGATTTGTTCTTGACTTCTTGTGAGTGCAAGAACTGATAGACGAAATGACTGCAGCATTTTGGTCTACTTTATCTCGAATAGACATGGTTGCAATAGGGGTTAGTCAATCGGACATCGATGAGGTCCCGATTGGACCTAGATGTGATTGCTAGCTACATTGCCGATAAATCATGGTCTAAGATCCGAATGAATGTTGAATGTCATGTGATGTCTGGTGATGTCCTGTGATGTCGTGTGATGTGACTGTCGATTTTGTACATGTGCTAGATGTGTGTTCCTAGTACGTAGGTACTAACAGTCAGTGTCTGCTAAGACGGTTTATGGCTTTTGTCGTTTTTGCAGGCGTAATCGCGGTCGATTACAATGCTTTCAAGAGGGGGGTATGTCAGAAAGTGATGACGTGGCAGATAGCAGAATGTCACAAAGTGATGACGTGGCGGATAGCAGAAACCCTAATTTTTGCCAGAAATCCTTAAATTCTTGCAAACCCTAATTTCTGCCAAAAACCATAATTTCCAGAAATCGTGGAGGTGGAATATTATAAAAAAAAAAAATTAAAAAAATTGGGAAATTTTGAGCGACACAAATCTCAGCTTTTCGCTTTGATTTGGGAGAAAGAAAGAGAAAAAGAGAACTTGCTTTTTACCGACTCTCATTGAGAGAGAGAGAATCTGCCTTTGCTTTGAAGCTTTTGGGGCTCTGCTTTTGGGCATCCCTTGTAACCTTTAAATTAGTGGGGAGGGACTCACTTCTCAGAGCATCTGGACGCAGAGTCTGAGAGTGAAACCCTAACCGCTCTCTTGTACTTTGATGATTGATTAATATAAAAAGAAATACCGAAAGGGGCGCCAGTCTTTGGGGCCAATATCTCTAGGCACGGAACTCCGCCGGGCCAATGCAAATCTATTGTGATTTGTGAATTGTTTTGAAGTGGTTATTTGGTGCTGTCGCGGTTGATTCTTGACTTGGAGTGTCCAAGTCTGTTACACTAACCCTATGTGTACGTGGACAAGTTACTGCATGACATGGGTTCGGTTCAGTCTAGCGTAAGAAGTGTTCTGACACTTTTGTGAGTCTGTTCGCAAACCGTGCATGTCCAGGCACTTAGATTAGATGCATATCCTTTGGTTGCACACAACATGATCATCAGATGTCCATCAGAGCCCATCAGGAGCATTTTTACAGTGCATAGACCTATTTTCCCTATTTTTGACAATTTCACTTATTATTTTTAAGTGACTTTTGTTGGGAACTAGGTAGGGCAAATTCAGTAGCCAAGTATATAAGCAAACCTAGCGCTAGCACTTTCTGGCAGAAGAGGCAGCAGGAACCAAGGTTCAACAGTCACCTTCTCAGCAAGATCTCCTCCGCCCCCCCGCAAACCCTAGCATTTTGCAACACAGTAGACCTAGCGTTTTTCCATCAAGAACACAGCCCTAGCGTTTTTGGTTTGCAGAGCAACCTGGCGACAACAAAGTTAGCAGATCCATAGCGTTTTTGTAGCAGGACCATATTCAGCCCTAGCGTTTTTACATCAGCCTGGCATCTCAACGTTTTGCAGATTCATCGCGACAAGATCATCAGAAGCTTCAGTGTTTTCAGTTTCCAGCATCAAGACACCTCAGTAGAAGTCCCAAACCTCGCATATCTAACCTTCCCGCAGCAGATCCTTGCCGCATGGTCAGATCCTCGCCAAAGTTTGCAGATTCAGCCCGGAAAACGCAGATTTCAGCATCTGCGTTTTCAGCGCGTCTTCGTTGCATCGTCGTCCTCGTCGTCATCGACATAGAGTCAGAATTCAGCAGATAAAGATTTGCAGATTTCAGCCCTTAGCGTTTTCAGATTTCAGCCCGTCTCGTCGTCGTCCTCATTGTCGTCAACATCGTCGGCAAGTCCAAAGCATTGTAGAGATTTGTGCAATTAATCGTAGACCTCTCTCGCCATAGAGAGTGGGGCCTTCGGAGGAGGGTTTGACAACATTCTGGTGTCGTATTCTTCTCTCTCTATCACTCAGTCTTAGCACCTTCATTCACAGTGTTCACCACTTTGTTTGTGTCCATTGCACTCTCTCACTAAAGGAACGGAAGGCTTTCCCTTCCGTAAGTAAAAGGAACCTTGAGCACAGTTCGGAGCACTCATCTCGAGCAAAGTTCAACATTCACTTCCGCTGCACCTTACAGCTGGCCCTTGCGTAGAAGAAAAAGCCGGCCATGTAAAACTGTCTAGAAGCTGCAGTAATCAGCGGGCATCCGTTTAGCAGGCCACGTCAGCAAGGGGTTCGTACAACATTCCCAGAACTGTTGTGAGCGGGTGTGTGTGAGTACTAGGCAGCCACGCCACCATTTCTACAGGCAGTCATTTCAACGGGTAGTGTATGTGTGTACCGGGCAGCCACGTCACCAGTTTGTGACATACCCACTTGAAAGGATTGTAATCGCCCTCGATTACGCTTGCAAAAGACAAGAGGCCATAAACTGTCTTAGCAGACACTGGCTGTTAGTACCGACGCACTAGGAAACACACATCTAGCACATGCATCAATCGACAGTCACATCACACGACATCACATGACATCACTAGACATCACAGGACATCACATGACAAATCACATTCAACATTCTTAGACCATGATTTATCGGCAATGCAATTAGCAATCGCATCTAGATCCACTCAAGACCTTAGAGATGTCCGATTGACTAATCCCTATTGCAACCATGTCTATCGAGATCATTCAGACCAAAATGCTGTAGTCATTTAGTCTATCAGTTCCTGCACTTAAACAAGTCAAGAACATATCAGTTTCATATTATCTAGAATTCCATTTCATAAAGTCATACAACAGAATAGTGTCAGCTCTCAGTATCCCTGAAGCTCAAAGAGACATCAGTGACTCTAGTATTCAAAAATCGAGGCATTTGTTGACAAAGGACCGGAGTAACTCCCCTCTTGTGCAACCGATTGCACCAGATCTCCGGCCAAGCTGAATTCGGGGTTCCATTTGGAGTAGACTATGCTAAACCAAAAGCTTCAAGATAAAGTTTGACAATTTGAGGAGTATCTGCTAGGTTCTCCTCCTCCATCCACTTCGCATTCAATGCAGGATAGTTCTTGAATTTAACCAAGAACTGCCTTCTTACTTTATCCTTATTCTTTCTGTCCTTCTGTGCCAAAATCTGTTCAGGAATAAGGATCTTCTTCTTTTTTTCCACTTTGGGTTGTTCATCAGGCTCCCCATCTTCACGCACATCGCCTTCAAAAGGTTTCAAGACTCACATGAAATGCATTGTGAATCCTCCAAGTGTCGGGCAGTTTCAGTCGGAAGGAGACATCATTGATCTTTTCGGAGATCTGAAAAGGTCCGTAGTACCTCATACTAAGCTTTGGAAAAAGCCTCTCCTTTCCCTTCTTCTTTCTCGGGCGTGCCTTCTCAAATCGTAAGAGCACCTAATTATGCTCCTTCAATTTCAAATCGTGACGCTGGCAATCCGCTGCCTTTTTCTGTCTTTCCTGAGATTTTTGCAAAGCCTCGCAGATCTTAGTCCAAGTCGCACGTGTACTCATTGCCTTCAAAAATCTTATCTTTCATGCTTAGGAAGGGTGGAACCTTCGGAGTACCTTCAATAATCTCAAATGGCGCCTTCCCCGTCGAAGAGTGTACGGGTTATTGTAGGCAAATTCCACCAAAGGTAGATACTTATCCCATTGAGTTTTTTGATCCGAGATGTAAGACTTCAATAAATCTAAAACCACTAAATTTGCAATCTCAGATTGCCCGTCAGTCTGCCGGTGGAAAGATGACGAGAACTGCAACCGCGTGCAAATGTTCTCCCAAATTGCCTTCCAAATCAAACTTGTAAACCTGGGGTCCCTGTCGGAGACAATCGTCTCGAGCATGCCATGTAGTCTGAAAATCTGGGCCACAAACAATCTCGCTAAGTGATTCGGCTTGACTGTTTTCTTCACTGGAATGAAATGAGCCTGCTTGCTAAATCTGTCAATAACAGTCCACATACCATCGTGACGACTTTGTGTTCTCTGGAGATCAAAAATGAAATCCATTGCAATACTTTCCCAGGGACGGGTGGATATGGGCAAAGGCTGTAAGAAACCCTGTGCTTTATGCGTGTCAAACTTGACCTTCTGGCATACCAAGCAAATGCGCACAAACTTGTCCACATCCTTCTTAGTCTCGGCCAAAAGAAGTATCTCTCTACCCCTTTCAAGGTGGTAGCAATGCCGCTGTCACAAACAGGAGCGCATAACAATGTAAAATACATTCGGATAAATAGGATTTATCACTTATTACTGAAGCCAGAGGATATAGAGAGAAATAAATAGAGAGAGAGATAGAGAGTGAGAAGATCGACACAGTATTGGGACCAGAAGATGGGCTGGTCCCCCCCCCCCCCGGTAATAGTATCTTTATTACTGAGGAGAAGTCTATACAAGCACTTGAACCGAACGTATTACCACGTTCGTTCTAGAATCAGACTTGATGGTTCCCGGAAGCCTCAGCTTCCGATTCCTAGGGCAAAACCCTATTCCAAAGAACTTCCGTTCCTTATTCCAATTCCTCGAGAATCAAGGTTCTCGCCTCTGGATCTCACCTTCTAGACTCAGGGCATGGCATCCCTGCAACTCTTTTCCAACTCTCTTTCCAGAGTCCTCTTCCCGCAGAACAACTCTGCTTTCCCGGACACGAAGTCCTTACTTGGGAATCCCAACTTCCGGATCACAACTTGAGAGACTACCTCTCTCCGATCCGTGGATCTACTTCCCAAACTCGGGTACGAAACCCTTGGGCTGATCTGGCTCTAGTTCCTCAGAGCGCTTTTCTCCTGCGGAGGCTTATGCCTTCCTCTGCTCCTACTCCCTCACGAAGAGGAAGTACACCTGCAATCAAATACTCAAAGATCAGAACATGAAAATCGTTACCTTCAAAGTCTCGACGCTCGAAACGCAACTCGATTCTCGAAAAGCAATTCCTCGTAAGAGATCTCTCCATAGAAAATCCTCTCTTCCAATCCTACACACAAAAGAGGTGTGTTCTCGGGTTCCTTCTCGTAAATCAACCCCGTCTACGACGTTTATGGGCTGAAAACAGAGAAAAACAGCAACTTGTCGCGATGGAAACACGCTTCGTAGGCACTTCTTCGCGAGGGAACTCGTGCACTGGGTCTTGGCGACATCTGGTACACTTGGGGCAGCCATGGGCATCACCTACAACGTCTTCTTTACGGCTGAAATTTGCAGCAGCATCTCCTCCTTGCAAAGATTGGTCCTCTCTCTGAGTGAGAGCATGTGATGCTTTTATAGTTCCTAGCCACGGGCACGAATAGTTGCTCGCGTAGAGATCACGGCCGTTTTTTTTTTTTTTTAAATTTAATTTTTTTTTTCCGCTATTTTGCTAGAAAAAGAGAGAGAGAAAACACTGGCTGATCTGTGGCCTTATTTATCAGATGGCTGCCCACTTATTAAATGGGCGGTCGGCATATTTTAAAAATAGTTTGAATTTGTCCAAAAACTCAATAAAACCTTATAAGTTAAAAACAATGCTTTCACAACACTTCCTAGGCGTCCCTGGATGCAATCACACGCATAGTTGCAATGCAGACATCGACTTCCTCGCGGGAAAGCATCGGCTTTCCCGAAAAGCAATCCCGCTTGCTCAGAAAGCATCTGTTTTTCCTCAAAGTTTCCTCTGAACCCATCTTCATTCAAGTGCTTGCTTTTTTCCTTGTGCACAGTTCTAACACAGTTCGGAATTTCCTCTCGACTATGGAGATCCCCTTTCCGATGCACCCGTCACCCACCTTGTGACGCATCAAGAATACCCATCACCTAGTCCTTTCCTACCGAACTTACGGTACAATCTCCTTCGCGATGCTCTATGTCACTCATCCTATGACGCATCAGAGATGTCCGTTCCCGGATGGTCGGATGCTTCTTTCCGATGCTCCTTGTCACCCATCCGATGTGACGCATCAGAAGTACCCGTTCTTGGTGGCCTTACAGATATTCCCGTTCTCATTGTTCCCGTCATTACTTTAAATGACGCACTAGGAATACTCTGAACTTGGATGTCTCCAGTGAGAAAACCCTCTCACTTATAAATCCAATAATTCATTTAGAATTATTTTTCTGTAAGATAAAGCCAATTTAGCAACATCCCTCTCACTTATAAACAGTTGTCCTCAACTGTAGAGGTCCAACTGAACTGCCGGGGAGAAACCGGAAAGATTCCAAATCTTGCTCAATAGTGAGTTGAGCTAGTCTTTTCTCAAAAGAGAACTTAAAAATTTAATTAAACAAAAATTCAATAATTCAATACTTACCTTACCGGTTCATGTCTTTCCTCTAGGACCTCGAGGATATCCTCCACCTTTCATTAAACTTACGAGCCGTGGAAGAACTCGTCATTCGCGTCTTTCCAGCAGATTGAACGTTTCCTCATTCGAGAGTCTGTTAACTCAATTCCACCTTCTCAATCCGAGAAGAATAATCCTCCTAGAAATCAATCTAGGTATCTATCCTTGCGCATAATCCTGCGTTGTTAGTCTAGAGGGTATTAAACCTCTTGTGTCCTTCCACATAGGGAATGCTCAAGTCATAGAGCATTAAGCTCGATGTCTTTCTTTCACAAAAAAAGCTTGCGATCACCTTAAAGAAGGTTCTTGTTTCGGGCCGTCGCTCAATGTAGGCGAACGGTTCCAATCCGAAGATTCTTTGTGCACGGTGGCACTTCCTTCCAATCTTATTCTCCTGCGAGTTATTACCACTAGCAGTGTTTTCGCGACGCCCATTAGCGTCTCTTTCTTGCAAAATCATAAAAAATGATTCACCTTGCAAGCATCAATGACAACTTGCAAAATCTCAGGCAGATAGGATTCTAGCCATAGCATTTTCTGAACGTACGTTCAAATCCGGTTCACAATAGAGCGAACCCTCTTTGAATCTCAGGGATGTTCTCCCATATGTAATTCTTACCATTTTGAAACGGTTGGCGAACTATATTCTTACGAACATAATAGTTCGAATTTATTCCAGCAGCGTGTAAATGCTACTTGACCTTCTCATGGAGAAACATATACTGCAACCAAAAGTTGCTACTGTAATGGTAAAGGCACATAGCGTACTCAATGATCAACGACCATCGGAAAACCTCTTCTCCGTAGAGAAGCTCAAATTCCTTCTACCAAACACATCTCAAATAGAGATTCTCGTGTCGGAATATTCTTGCGCGCAAAAAGGCGCTCAAGAGAGTATAACAAACTCTCGTCCAGTTCCTTGGCATAGGTCTGCATCTTCGTGTGTTATCCATGTACTGAAAAGTGTACATAATTCTTAAGCTGTGTTAGAGTTTCGGTGAACCTAGGAAATTACCTTCCCTTCGTAAGATCCTTAGAGCGAAGACGCTCAACTTGATGATCACTTGGCTCGATCTTAGAGCAAAACCCGCTCATCAAATAATCTAGAATTTTAATCCTTGGATTCCTCAAGCACAGGCCGTAGTCGTCGCTTGTTCCTTCCCTCCTAAAGAGAGTGTTCATTCACTTGTGCAAAAAGCACTACCATATCTTCCCTTACCGGGTAGGGGGTGTGGGCTTAAAGAGTACTCAAGCTTCATGAAAGCTTTTCTTTGCTTGAAAACTCAAAATGGTTCCTTCATAATTTCCTACCCGCAATAGCAGGTAATTTGTTGGAGAACTACCGGATACCAGATTAATCATGGACCTTCCGGATGGTTAAGCAAAGCAGTTCATCGTATAAACAATGTTCTGACTCAACCTTACTCTCATAAACACTCGAGAGTGATTGTCCTGGTTAGACACAACCATACCTCGTACAAAAGAGCAAACAAGCATAATGCACTTTATGATTTCCTCAAAGATGTAACTTTGATTAAAAACCTACCCTCTCACTTAAAGTTCAAGGGTCTTCTATTCAAGAACTCAGGACTTAGATTTAATTCCCTTACTCCAAACTTTCTGTGTTCAATGTTTCCCGTCCCACCACGGGGATTGGATTCTATGTACACTGAGGTGTACACTTTCAGCTTGTATTGCTGACTCCACCATCTGTTGCAAAGTATCTTGCAGATGCGTTTACAAAATTCGGGCAAAATTCCTTCGTTAAATTTGTTCATCTTTCCTTCCTCAGAGAGGATCAAGAATGGAGCTACCTTGGCAAGAGTGAACCACTACTTGCTTTGACTCGCTCGTGTTCCTATTAGGCAAACCGATCCCAATCTTCTTGAATGCCTTCCTCAAAGCGTAGAGGAAAAAAAATTTGTCGGAGAATTCAGCCTTGATTTGTTGTTGTAAGTTCCTTGGAGAGCTTTGGTATACCACCAAGTACTTGCAATCCCCTTGAGGTGTTTGGTCACATGCCTCACCTTCGATACTTCTCAGAAATTGCCGTTTGCAAAGGCAACTTCAAACTGTCGAATGAAAGCAGTAGCTTTCAAGAAATCTTCCCTTCCGTCAAAAGTATCAAACTTGACTGGAGTGTTTCTAGGTCTAGAGACCGTCTTCATATCCTTCCCGAGATGACGGGATTTCTTGGCTATGGTTCTGGATTGATGTTCATGGACATCTCCTGGATTCTGAAGGATCTCGAGCATTCTGCTCCTTGGATTCTCTAGGTTCTTGAGCATCATGCTCTTGTCGCCTTCTCAGAGAATCCCAAATCTTGTGTCGCCTTCTTGCAGAGAGAATTTTTTTTTTCCAACTCTGCAACCTTTTCCTGCAGGACTTAGGTTTCCGCCTGCTTACTTCTCTCTTGGCTTGTCATGGCTTCTTCCTATATCTTCCCAGAGAAAGAGAGGAGACCATGCTCTGATACCACTGTCACAAACGGGAGCGCATAACAATACAAAATACATTCGGATAAATAGGATTTATCACTTATTACTGAAGCCAGAGGATATAGAGAGAAATAAATAGAGAGAGAGATAGAGAGTGAGAAGATCGACACAGTACTGGGGACCAGAAGATGGGCTGGTCCCCCCCGGTAATAGTATCTTTATTACTGAGGAGAAGTCTATACAAGCACTTGAACCGAACGTATTACCACGTTCGTTCTAGAATCAGACTTGATGGTTCCTGGAAGCCTCAGCTTCCGATTCCTAGGGCAAAACCCTATTCCAAAGAACTTCCGTTCCTTATTCCAATTCCTCGAGAATCAAGGTTCTCGCCTCTGGATCTCACCTTCCAAACTCAGGGCATCGCATCCCTTCAACTCTTTTCCAACTATCTTTCCAAAGTCCTCTTCCCGTAGAACAACTCTGCTTTCCCGGACACGAAGTCCTTACTTGGGAATCCCAACTTCCGGATCACAACTTGAGAGACTACCTCTCTTCGATCCGTGGATCTACTTCCCAAACTCGGGTACGAAACCCTTGGGCTGATCTGGCTCTAGTTCCTCAGAGTGCTTTTCTCCTGCAGAGGCTCATGCCTTCCTCTGCTCCTACTCCCTCACGAAGAGGAAGTATACCTGCAATCAAATACTCAAAGACAAGAACATGAAAATCGTTACCTTCAAAGTCTCGACGCTCGAAACGCAACTCGATTCTCGAAAAGCAATTCCTCGTAAGAGATCTCTCCATAGAAAATCCTCTCTTCCAATCCTACACACAAAAGAGGTGTGTTCTCGGGTTCCTTCTCGTAAATCAGCCCCGTCTACGATTTATGGGCTGAAAACAGAGAAAAACAGCAACTTGTCGCGATGGAAACATGCTTCGTAGGCACTTCTTCGCGAGGGAACTCGCGCAGTGGGTCTTGGCGACATCTGGTACACTTGGGGCAGCCATGGGCATCACCTACAACGTCTTCTTTACGGCTGAAATTTGCAGCAACATCTCCTCCTTGCAAAGATTGGTCCTCTCTCTGAGTGAGGGCATGTGATGCTTTTATAGTTCCTAGCCACGGGCACGAATAGCTGCTCGCGTAAAGAGCGCGACCGTTTTTTTTTTTTTTTTTTTTTGCTGTTCTGCTAGAAAAAGAGAGAGAGAAAACGCTGGCTGATCTGTGGCCTTATTTATCAGATGGCTGCCCACTTATTAAATGGGCGGCCGGCATATTTTAAAAATAGTTTGAATTTGTCCAAAAACTCAATAAAACCTTATAAGTTAAAAACAATGCTTTCACAATAGTTCCCAGGCGTCCCTGGATGCAATCACACGCATAGTTGCAATGCAGACATCGACTTCCTCGCGGGAAAGCATCGGCTTTCCCGAAAAGCAATCCCGCTTGCTTAGAAAGCATCTGTTTTTCCTCAAAGTTTCCTCTGAACCCATCTTCATTCAAGTGCTTGCTTTTTTCCTTGTGCACAGTTCTAACACAGTTCGGAATTTCCTCTCGACTATGGATATCCCCTTTCCGATGCACGATGCACCCGTCACCCACCTTGTGACGCATTAGGAATACCCATCACCTAGTCCTTTCCTACCGAACTTACGGTACAATCTCCTTCGCGATGCTCTGTCACCCATCCTATGACGCATCAAAGATGTCCGTTCCCGTATGGTCGGATACTTCTTTCCGATGCTCCCTGTCACCCATCCGATGTGACGCATCAGAAGTACCCGTTCCTGGTGGCCTTACAGATATTCCGGTTCTCAGTGTTCCCGTCATTACTTTAAATGACGCACTAGGAATACTCTGTACTCGGATGTCTCTAGTGAGAAAAGCCCTCTCACTTAAAATTCCAATAATTCATTTAGAATTATTTTTCCTTGGTGTTCCAAGCGAGAAAACCATCTCACTTATAAATCCAATAATTCATTTAGAATTATTTTTCTGTAAGATAAAGCCAATTTAGCAACAGCCGTGGTGACCCGTAAAAGGTGGACAGTGGCTTTCTGTCGTAACCTTTTTCTTCAACGGCTGTGTAACGCACAACATGGTTTTCGTCATCAAGTAGCCATCTCGAATGAAATATCTCGCTACTGTTTCCCTATCCCGTATTCTAGTAAAAATGTCTGCAAAATCTGTATCCGTGGCATACTGATCGACCATATCCTCGAAGCTCCTATGATGTATGGCGGAAATAGCCAGAACCAACGGCTTGCGAGACAAAGCATCTGCCACCAAATACTTCTGTCCCTGCACATGGACAATGTGGAAGTGAAACTGTGACAAGATGTTCGTCCATCGCATCTGCTTTTCCAATAGCTGCTTCTGTGACTAGAAGTAGCATAAACTCTGATAGTCTGTAAACACAGTAAAATCCGCTTCGAGTAGGTAGTGCCGCCACTGAGTAAGAGCATGGATAACCGCCAAAAGTTCTTTCTCATAAATCTGTGCTACCAATTCCGGTCTTGAGAACAATCGGCTCTCGTAGGCAATGACATGACCTTCTTGCATTAAGACCGTACCCAGACTACGACCACAAGCATCTCAATATACTTCAAATGACTTCTGCAAGTCAGTCAAAGTCAAAACTGGTCCTGTAGTCAATTTCTCTTTCAATGTCTGAAAGGCTGTCACCTCTATGGGTCCCGACGAGAAAGGGACTCCTTTCTGTGTCAAGATATGCAAAGGGGAAGCAACCTCTGCAAACTTTCTAATGAGCCGCCTGTAGTACGAATACAATCCCAAGAAGCTTCTAACTTCATGGACATTCTTCAAATCGGGCCAATCACCGATAGTCTCTATCTTGGCCGGATCCATCTGCACTCCTGCTGCTGACACAATGTGTCCCAAAAAGTGTATCTCTGCTAGGAGAAATTCACTTTTCTTCGCATTAATCACTAACTTGTGATCTCGTAATGCCTGAAAGACTTGAATCAGATGGTCTCTATGTTCTGCCTCATTCTTGGAGAAAACAATGATGTCGTCAAAGAAAGTGCCAACAAGTAGTCTATACTCTCGAAAAATCGTGTCCATCATCTGGTTAAATGTCGCAGGAGCATTGGTTAGGCCAAAAGGCATCACCAAAAACTCTAATAACCCAAAAGTCGTCAGAAAGGTTGTCTTGTAGACATCTACCGACGGGACTCGGATCTGATGATATCCACTTTTCAAGTCGATCTTGCTAAAGCACGAGGATCCCTGAAGTCGGTCAAGTATATATCATCGATTCTAGGAATCGGGAATCTGTTCTTGATGGTGATTTTGTTGAGAGTTCTATAATTGATGCACATTCTCCAAGATCCGTCTTTCTTCAAAACCAACCACACTGGAGAGCAATACGGTGAAGTACTAGGCTGGACAAGACCTTTTTCCAAGAGGTCTTTCACTTGGTTCATGATTTCTTCGTTTTGCGCTCGGCTTACACGGTAAGGTGGCCGGTTCGGTGATGTGCTTCCAGGTATCAGATCAATGGTATGATCTTCAGGACGAGCGCGTGGTAACTCACTTGGCAGGCCCTCTGAGAAGCAATCGGCATGAGCATGGAGAAAATCTTGGCGTTCTTTATGAAGTTTAGACATATTTGTCCTATCCTCATCATTCAACTCTTTCAAAAAGATCAAGTAAACAAAGAGACTGGATTCGCCGAAGCTGATATAATAGGGACAGACTCGTCGTTAAGTTTTACATCGAGTACAATGGTTCTGCCCTTCTCTGTGGTTAATGTCGCTTTCCTCGCCCGATAGTCGACCACGGCGTTGTTCTTGTGGTACTAGGGAATTCCCAAGAGGACATCACGACCTTCCAAAGGCATTATGTGAAAGTCCTCATGCCCCAAATACCCTGACAATGCAACCGAAGTTTGCCAATGACAGGTGTAATGGCTTCGTCCCTGTCGGGTGCCGCTAGAACTGCCTCTCCAAGTGGCCCCATCCGATCGGGAGTGATCTCTAGCCGCGCCGCCAATTCCGGTGAAATGAAGTTGGCCTTGGCTCCTCCATCAAAGAAGATCATGGCTTCTTGGTCTTTCACTTTGTCCCAAGCTCGGCAAAGTTCTGTACTCTCGTCCATCGTGCTGGGATCAGTACCCACACAATGTGGAACCAGTCTTGTTTTCATCTTGCCTTTTCTTCCACTGTCCGCAGTTGCTCTCGAACTATCAAGCCTTTCATCGTCCTTGTCGTTCTGTTCTTTCTGTGCCTTTTTAGGGCACTTCGCGGAGATATGCCCAGTTTCCCCGCATCCAAACGCTCCTTGATGTTTGAGGAGTAAGTTTGGGTCGTGCATCCTTTTCTTTCTTTTCTGGATTGCTCTTCCTTTGTCTACTTTCATTTGTTGAGGTTTGTTCAGCTCTTTGCGTCATGATTTCATTTGTGGGGTAGGTCAAACCGCCCCAGTGAATGCAAAACCCCGTTTCGCATGACTCATCAATGAAAGCGAGAAGCAGAGGGTACCGGTAGGTGCGCGTCGCGATGTAGTGCAAGATTGGGGCAAGAAGCAGGAGGCACAGAGCAGCAGAGAGCTAGCGCTAGAGATCGAAGTAGGGAGAGAGAGAGCTCACGTTTTGGGGGAAAAATCGATAAGTGAGTTTTGGGTTTTCCCACTTCTATTATAAGTGACTTAAAAAAAATGTGTCCAGGCAAAGTATAAAAATGTACAAAAAGGGGTTATTTAGGCCTTTAACCCAACAACCTCCCACTTAAAGGCATAAATGACGCCTTTAAGTTAACCAACTCCCACCAGCTGTATGCAATGCTCATGTTGAGCCTTAGCAAGACTCTTGGTGAGAACATCTGCAGGGTTATCCTGTGTATGGATCTTAGTCAAGGTGACTAGGCCATCCTCCAATACCTGTCGTATGAAATGGTACCGCACATCTATGTGTTTGGTACGCACATGAAACATGGCATTGTTGGCTAAATAGACAACACACTAGCTATCACAACCCAACACGGGTGTATGAGCAGGCATGCCAAGTTCTTTTGCAAGTCTGCCCAACCAAATGACCTCCTTTGAAGCCTCTGTGTCTGAAATATATTTAGCCTCAGTAGACTCAATGCCACAATTTTTTGCAACCTAGAACACCAAGAGACTGCACCACCAGCAATGGCGAATACATATCCACTGGTAGATTTCGTGGTATCCATGTCACCTGCCATGTTTGCATCACAATATCCCTGCAACTTTAAGTGACTTTTTCCATAACAAATACACTTTGATTGTGTATCTTTCAAATATCTCAAAATCATTTGACAGCTTCCCAATGCGCTTTGCCAGGATTTGACATGTATCGACTAACAATTCCCACTGCATAAGCAATGTCGGGACGAGTGGCAACTACAGCATACATAAGAGAACCACAAGCTGATGCATATGGAATTCCCTTTATTGCTTTCAATGCCACCTCATCCTTTGTGCAATCTGCTTTACTAAGGTTAGTGTATGGAGGTAAAGGTACTCCAAGAGGCTTAGCATCAGCGATATTAAACCTGTCAAGTACTTTTGCAATGTACTTTTCTTGAGATAAAAACAACAATTTCAGCTTTCTATCTCTTTTAATATGCATGCCCAAATTATGCTCTGCATCACCCAAATCCTTCATAGCAAATGCTGAATTTAGCTTACGTTTCAGAGCATCAAGAGTAGTCTTATGTTTCCCGGCAAGCAGTATGTCATCAACATAGAGAACAAGTATGATGGGACTACCATCTTTATCCCTTTTCGTATACAAACAATGATCTGCATGGCTGCGTTTAAAGCCTTGAGACAGGATAAAAGTGTCAAACTTCTTATACCACTGTCGTGATGATTGTCTCAAACCATACAGAGCCCTTTTCAGTTTGCATACAAGTTCCCACGTGTAGGAACTACAAAACCTTTAGGTTGTTTCATATATATGTTCTCTTCAATGTCACCATGCAAAAACGTTGTCTTTACATCCATTTGATTCAATTCCAAATCAAGCACCGCAACGAGAGCAAAAAGGACACGTAAAGTTGTAAGCTTTACAATAGGGGAAAAGATTTTTTGAAAATCAATTCCTTCTTTCTGTGCATATCCTTTTGCAACCAATCTTGCCTTGTACTCTGGTTTTTTATCCACAATTTTAATTTTGTACACCCATTTGTTAGGAAAATCCTTTCTCCTTTTAGGCAATGGCACAAGATCCCAAGTATCATTTGCATACAAGGATTTCATTTCCTCTTGCATTGCAAGCTCCCACTTACTGCTTGACTCACATGACTTAGCCTTTTTATAAGTAAGAGGTTCACCCTCATTTGTCAACATTACATGATGCAAAGAGGGATTAAATCTCTGCGATTGCCTTCTCAAACGAGTTGACCTGCGTACCCAATGATCTACATTCTTAGGCAACAGTTCTACATCATGAGTCAACTCATTTTCAGCTCTATCATGCTACTGAAAATCATTTTCAGCCAATTCAGGTGGCTGTCCATCCTCATTAGGAGCATCAAAATCATGTCCTATTTCTTCTGGCTCAAGGTTAACCGACTGATTATCAATTTCAGCTTGCGGTAATGTATCATGAGGCTCTTTTTTAACATCAATGGGTGGCACGGAAGGCTGAAATTTGATTGTTTCTTGTCAGCATCAGATTTTGTAGCATTCTTAAGCAATTTTGTCTCATTGAACACTACATCTCGGTTGTGTATTACCTTTCTAAACTGTGGTAACCACACTCTATAGCCCATTTCACCTTCTTCTTCATAACCTAGGAAGACTCCTTTAATGGACTTCATATCAAGCTTTGTTCTCAAGTCATTCCGTACATGAACAAAAGCTTCGTAATCCATTTCACCTTCTTCCCCATAACCTAGGAAGACTCCTTTAATGGACTTAATATCAAGCTTTGTTCTCAAGTCATTGCGTACATGAACAAAAGCTTCGCACCCAAATACTCTCAAATGATCTTAAGAGGCAGGTTTGCCAGACCAAACCTCCTCTGTACTACTAGGACAGCGATTGCAAATATGAACTACAGTTTTTAATGGCTCCTCCCCAAAACTCTTGGGAAACATTAGCGATGGACAACATGCACGCACTCTCTCGCATAAAGTACGATTATACCTCTCAGCCACACCATTAGAAGACGAATTATAAGGGGTGTCAAGCCCTTTTAATCCCATTTTCATCACAAAAACGCTGAAATTCAGCAGATACATACTCTCCTCCATTATCAGATCTGAGACATTTAAGATTAGTACTCTTTTGCGTAGTGACAAAAGCATGAAACTTCTTAAAAGCATTAAAAGTCTCTCTGTCACAAGGAGGTGTATTTTTCCTGTTGCCTTCCGTAAATAAGTACTAGATAATTTTATTTATTTTTATTTTACCTTGTTTTCCTCGGAACCCTTGAAAAGGTGCAAGTGGACATTGCATGGCCAGTGTGAAACGGCTGCGGCCGAATAGGTTTCTCACATCGGGAGTGTGGGTCGGTCAGTCTAGGACTGGTCGGGCCAATTAGCACTGAATTTTGATGAGTATGGAAGCCTGTTTCCGCCAAACGAAATCTAGGCCACTCGGAAAGTCACTTACAACCTTATAAGTGAGTGGGAACTAGAGAATTAACTCAAAGGGGCAAACTGGACACTTGGTAGGAGGAGGTCAGTCTGCAGGACACCTCAGCTGGAGGAGGCGCCCAAGAGAGAGAGGGGGCTGATTTTTCACAGAGAAGTGACCTACAGTGTGTGTGTGAGTAGTGGGTGCAGGTCTATAGCTTTAATGGAAAGCTTGCTTTCTCCTCTGTCTCATGTAGCGCGATGATTTGTTCTCGTGCATCTCTCTCCCCCCTTTGGCACATATGGTAATGCCCCACTAGTTGGGCTACTCAGATGAACATGTACAGTTCTAGGGGTTTATGCGCGTTTGCCAAGGCAAGAGCCTTCTGAACAGGAACCGGATTAGCTAATTGCTAATCCCCCACAGGTACGCACAGTTCCATCGCGAAAGATTGAGAGTTCGGAGAGTTTTCTCGCGTGAAAATTCGTCCAACTGAGAGGGGAACTGTCCCATTGCGTGCGGGAGCCCTTGTGACACGCGTAGGCGTGTTCGCTCCGCTAAAACCGATCCGAAACAGCGAATTGCAGCCTGCTGTGTTTTTCTGCAGGTTTAGGGTTTCGCACCTAAATTGCAAGGGAACACCGGGGGAGCCTCGTGAGAGCCTTGGGATGCGTGTACAGGCTTTTGGACACCCGGCAGTGAAAAACAGGGAATTACAGCCCGCTGAATTTTTGTGACAGCTCACCAGAAAGCTTCCAGATAGCGAGGGAATCCGTCCTAGACAGGTGCTTTTGACCTACAGGGGTTTTTGCGTCGTTATGTTGCCAAAATCAGGTCGAAAACCTGCGTTTTCAGCCCTCGCCAGGTTTGGACAGCTTTGTGAAAGCTTGTGCGAAGTGGTCGGATCGTCTACCTTAATGTGAATAAAGAAATACCGAAAGGGGCGCCAGTCTTTGGGGCCTACAAGGTGTCGGTCTCGTGCGCGCAGTGACATTAGAGTCGCTGGACGCAACTGTGTTCTCTTCCCTTCTCAGTGCTTTGTGTAAAGTTAACAGATAATTGAAATAGTACAGGCCGGTTATATGGCTCCATCGACGGGATAGTCACTTTTTCTTCAAAAAGTGGAGCGTGGATTGTTGTGGGTGAAAGCAACATAGAGCTTGTCGTTATGGCAGAGAAGAGAGACGAAGTATCTGAAGAGGGATCTTCCTCACATGGCACGGAGAAAGTTTCTTCAACTCTTCAAGAAGAGGACAGGTTGTTTAGAACTCAACTGCGTTGCTGCATGGACATGTTTCAGCAGTTGGCTAATAATCTAAGGATGCAGGAGTTCTTACAGGCTTCGACACAGGGTTTTCAGCCTCCTACATAGGGCATGACTGAGCCGTTGCAGGAAAAGGAGATTTCCAATGTGCAGAGGACTCATGATGCCCGAGGGAAAGCCCATGTGGTTGAGCAACTAGCGGTGTCCAATGATCCAAAGAAACTTGCTTTAGCTGGACAAGAACCGTTTGTGAATGGTCAAGGGAGTAATGAACACGCTATGCGTCAGACCCTTCCATTACCTAATACTTATCCTGGTTATTTTGGAGGTGGTTTAGTGTTTCAAGCTATGGCTGGACCTTCCACAGGTTATATGCCAGGGAATGTGTTCGGGACAATGCAAACAGGCATGGGTAACCCTATGTACGCGAACATGGGTGTCCAACCAGGTTTTCAGGGTGCCTACGGCCAGTTTCGAGTGCCTGGAACACAATTTGGTATGGCTGGTTTTTCGCAGCCATACGTACAAAATGCAGATATGATAGGTAAAACAGTTGATGCGAGTGCTGGAATGAACAATCATGGAGCACCACTGTTACAAGCACATGTTTATGATCATGTGGCTCCTTTGAGTCAGCTTAAGGATTACAAGGAAGGTGGGCAGGGAGTGAAGTTTCAAACTTTCAGAGGAACTGAGGATCAATTGAAGGCTTTGACCTTCATACAACAGTTCGATGCAGCTTATGTTGGAGGAAACTTCACGGAATCTTGAAAGATACGCAAGGCTGCCACTTTCTTGAAAGGGAATGCGCTTCAATGGTGGACCGCATTGTTGAACCAGGGTCAAGCCCCAACAACGTGGGTCTAATTCAAACAGCTTTTTGCGCCTGCATGGTTGACAAACACTTTTGAAGTGGATGTGATGACAGAATGGCACGAGTTGAATGCTAAACAGTGTGCGAATCTGGAAGAGTACAATAAACAGTTTTGGGCCGCACTGTTGCCAGTCACCTCTTACAGGTTTGTGCCATTGTCAGAACAAATTGAGAAGTACTGTTGCGGATTGCCCAAGAAAATCAGGGACTACTGCACAAAGACTACTGTCATGAATATGTTTCAGTTGATAGAGAATGCAAGAGTGGCCAACAATTTGTCAAAGGGAGATTCCGATGGATTTAATAGCCACAAGAAAGGGTTCGAGGGCAAACAGTTTTCAGCCAAGGGCAATGTTGCAGCAAAGCCTTCTAAGCCTCCCACAAAGAAGCCCTCCACTGAAGAAGGTGATACGTCCAAGAAGCAGTCTAAGTCTTCTTCGGGACGAGGACAAGGACAAAAGAGGCATTTTTCTGGCAAAACTTTTGAAGAAAGGAAAGCTCTTAGGGAGGCCAAGAAATGCTACATTTGTGAACATGAAGGACATTTTGCAAATGAATGCCCACAGAAGAAGTCACAGGATAAGGATGACAAGTCAGACCATAAAGGGAAGAAGGCAAAGCCAAGTGCAGGACTTGTTCCAGGTTTGGTTGGAGACCAACCAAACACAGATGCCACGGAGCTGTGCAGAGCTTGGGGCAAAGTTAGAGACCAGACAGTGCTGGTTTTCTTTGATCCAAGAGCTCGTGCAAATTTCATATCACCAGAATTGGCATCAAAGTTGGGCATTCGTGCAGAGGAGATGGGTATGACAGGGGAAGCAGGTTTGGCATGCCCAGGTCATTCAGAGCCTGTTACTCCCATTTTGGGGAAGCTTCGTCTGCACATTCAGAGCTATGTGGATGCAGAAGAATTTCATATTATGCCACTTGAGGGCTGTGATGTGTTACTGGGTATCCCATGGTGTTACAGGTTGCATGCTATGGTGGATACCTACAACAAAAAGATTACCCTTGTACATAGAGGAAAGACTCATGTCCTTGATGTAAAGCTTAAAGGCGAGTCTGTTCCAGTTGTTTCTGCTTCTGCTATTTCATTTGTAATAAAGAATCATCTTTCTGCGTACTTGATCTTTGCAAAAGAAGTACCTCAAGTTGTATCTAATTTGTCTACCTTAGATAAAGACAGGTCAACTTTTTTGAGTGGTTTCAGTGATTGTTTTTCGGACTCTTTGCCAGGGGAGTTACCTCCTGAGAGACCTGAGGATCATACTATAGATCTTGTGCCAGGTTCTAGTCCACCGAATAGACCACCATACAGGGGTAGTGCAGCCCAACAGAAAGAGATTATGAGTCAGGTCAACGAGCTTTTAGAGAAGGGGCGGATTCAGCCCAGTTCATCCCCTTTTTGTTCTCCTGTACTCTTAGTGCAAAAGAAGGGTGGTTCATGGCGCATGTGCATTGACTATCGCGCCTTGAATAAGAATACCATCAAGAACAGGTTCCCCATACCGAGGATAGATGACATTCTTGATCGGCTTGAGGGAGCATCATTGTTTACAAGAATAGACCTAAAGAGTGGGTACTATCAGATACGCATTAGGCCAGAAGATGTCATAAGACTGCGTTCAGGACAACATTTGGTCTCTATGAATTTCTTGTCATGCCATTTGGTCTCACAAATGCTCTTGCCACGTTTAATAGAATGATGGACATAATTTTTAGACCACATAGAAACTTCGTGGGTACCTTCTTTGCTGACATGATTGTCTATTCTAAGTCTGAAGAGGAGCATAGGGATCACTTGACTGCAGTTTTCAATGAGTTACGTAAGAACAGGCTACTCATTAATGTGAAGAAGAGTGAATTCTTTTTGCAAGAGATTCACTTCCTTGGGCACATTGTTTCAAAGGATGGGGTACGCATGGATCCCGCTAAAGTGGAAGCAATTAGGTCATGGCCAGACTTGAAGTCCGTACATGACATTCGAAGCTTTCTAGGCTTATGTTCCTACTATAGGAGGTTCATCCGAAATTTTGCTGGATTGCTTCTCCACTCCATGCACTACAAGGAAAAGGAGGTACTTTCAAGTGGACAGCCAAGGAAATTTTAGCGTTCAAACACTTGAAAGAGAAGCTGACTTCAGATCCGGTAATCATTTTGCCAGGTCTTTCAAAACCTTTTGTGGTTCAGTGTGATGCGTGTGGCCATAGTCTTGGTGCAGTTCTAATGCAGAATGGCCGAGTAGTCGCATATGAGAGCAGAATTCTTTTGAAGACTGAAAGGAACTTGCAAGTCTATGAGAAAGAATTGCTGGCAGTAATTCATGCTCTCACTAGTTGGAAACACTATCTGCTAGGGGCTGATTTTGTTGTCCAAACGGATCATCAAACCTTGCGATATTTTCTCACACAGACGAAGTTGTCTGAGAAGCACATGTGATGGGGAAACATCTTGTCAATGTTCCATTTTCAGATTGTGCATGTGCAAGGGAAAAAGAATGTGGTGGCTGATGCGTTGTCACGAAAGCCCCAAATTTCAGCAGTGTCAATTCCGTACCATTGTGAACTAGACGAAATGAAGACACAATATGCTGAAGATTCAGATTTTGCAAGGATCTATGACCAGCTTGTTGATGGGCAACATCATGAGCACTATATGCTTAAGAATGACTTTCTCATGATGCATGGAAAGTTATGCGTTACTAAACAGTTACGGCGAAAGATTTTGATGGAAAGTCACGCTCCACCTTATGCTGGGCATCGTGGAATTGATGCGACAGTGAAAGGGGTTGAGGCATTCTTCTATTGGCCAACTTTACGTCAAGATGTTGACACATTTGTAAGATCATGCTTAGTATGCCAAAAAGTCAAATTTGACAGACAAAAGCAACCGGGATTGTTGCAGCCATTGCCGATCCCAGATAGGCCATGGGAAAGCATAGCAATGGACTTTATCTTTGGTCTTCCAAGGATGCAAACAGTCAATGATGGGATTTGGACCATTATTTGTAGGTTCAGTAAGCAGGCCCATTTCATTCCTGTGAGGAAGAAGATAAAGCGAGAACACATGGTCAAGATATTCATGAGCAATATCTTTAAATATCACGGGATGCCTCAGTCAATTGTCAATGACAGGGATCGACGTATGACGAGTCTTTTCTGGAAGGCATTGTTTGAGAACATGGGCACTACGCTAAAGTTCTCTTCTTCGTTTCATCCGCAAACTGATGGATAGTCAGAAGAGGCAAATTCTACTGTTTTGGACGTGCTCAAATGTTATGTGTCAGAGCACAAGGCAACTTGGGAACACCATCTTCCATTGGTTGAATATGCTTACAATAACACTGTGCATACGTCAACAGGTAAGGCACCATTTGAGATAGTGGAAGGAGGGAAGAAAGTCCCGCCCATTTTGCAGACTAAAGACAAGATTTTTGAGGCAGCCAAGTATGTGCAAGATATGGATGAAACATACAGGAAGATAAAGATTGCACTTGAGAAGACTCAGGCTAAGCAAAAGAAAGCTGCTGATCGTCACTGTCGTGAACTTGTATTTTCACTTGGTGATTGGGTGCTTTTGCGCTTTGAAAAGGCCAGGTTAAGGAAAAGGAAAGGCAAAGAACGCTTGTTTCCTAAGCTCAGTATGCGATATTATGGTCCTTTTCAGATTTCAGAAAAGATCAGCGATGTAGCTTACAGGTTAAACCTACTAGAAGGCTGGAAAATACATAATGCTTTTCATGTCAACCTTCTAAGACCCTTTGTTGGTGATGTGCCAGAGAATATGCTTGATGAGGAACAACCCGAAGTGGAAGAATTGGATGAAATCCTTGTTCCTAAACAGATATTGGCACATAAAGAAAGAAAGGTTAGAGGAAAGGTTGCAAGACGCTATTTGGTGAAGTTCAAGAACTATCCATCGTCGGATGCCAAATGGATGGAAGAGTCTGAATTGGTTGATTCACCTCAGCTATTGCAATTGTATCTTGAAGCCTTTCAGATGGAACCCACAGTGACTTGATGTAGCCTTTTCTGGAGCAAGGCAAGAGCATGGTTCATGATGCTCAAGAGAGTAGTTAAGCAATTGTATCTACTCTTTCCATACAGAATTTAGCTAGAGAAGTTTGTGCTTGAGAGTACACTAGAAGACTTCTATGCACTTAGAGTACACTAGAAGACGTCTTGGATTGTTTAATCGTCCAACGCTACATTTCCGGAAGCATGTATATCTTGGATTCCCATCATAGAATATATGTGATATCATGAGATACCGCATGTATTATTGGCATGCAAGCGAGGTCGCTTGCAGTATTTCAAGGGTGGGGTGTGTCACCAGGGGGTGTATTTTTCCTGGTGCCTTCCGTAAATAAGTACTAGATATTTTTATTTATTTTTATTTTTACTTGTTTTCCCCGGAACCCTTGAAAAGGTGCAAGTGGACATTGCATGGCCAGTGTGAAACGGTTGCGGCCGAATAGGTTTCTCATATCGGGAGTCTGGGTCGGTCAGTCTGGGACTGGTCAGGCCAGTTAGCACTGAATTCTGATGAGTATGGAAGCCTGTGTCCGCCAAACGAAATCTTGGCCACTCGGAAAGTCACTTACAACTATATAAGTGAGTGGGAACTAGAGAATTAACTCAAAGGGGCAAACTGGACACTTGGCAGGAGGAGGTCATTCTGCCGGACACCTCAGCTGGAGGAGGCGCCCAAGAGAGAGAGGGGGCTGATTTTTCACAGAGAAGTGACCTACAGTGTGTGTGTGAGTAGTGGGTGCAGGTCTACAGCTTTAATGGAAAGCTTGCTTTCTCCTCTGTCTCATGTAGCGCGATGATTTTCTCTCGTGCATCTCTCTCCCCCCTTTGGCACATATGGTAATGCCCCACTAGTTGGGCTACTCAGATGAACATGCACAGTTCTGGGGGTTTATGCGTGTTTGCCAAGGCAAGAGCCTTCTGAATAGGAACCGGATTAGCTAACTGCTAATCCCCCACAGGTACGCACAGTTCAATCGCGAAAGATTGAGAGTTCGGAGAGTTTTCTCGCGTGAAAACTCGTCCAACTGAGAGGGGAACTGTCCCATTGCGTGCGGGAGCCCTTGGGACGCGTAGGCGTGTTCGCTCCGCTAAAAACGATCCGAAACAACGAATTACAGCCTGCTGTGTTTTTCTGCAGGTTTAGGGCTTCGCACCTAAACTGCAAGGGAACACCGGGGGAGCCTCGTGAGAGCCTTGGGATGCGTGTACAGGCTTTTGGGCATTCGGCAGTGAAAAACAGGGAATTACAGCCCCCCGAATTTCTGTGACAGCTCACCAGAAAGCTTCCAGATAGCGAGGGAATCCATCCTAGACAGTGCTTTTGACCTACAGGGGTTTTTGCGCCGTTATGCTACCAAAATCAGGTCGAAAACCTGCGTTTTCAGCCCTCGCCAGGTTTGGACAGCTTTGTGAAAGCTTGTGCGAAGTGGTCGGATCGTCTACCTTAATGTGAATAAAGAAATACCGAAAGGGGCGCTATCCTTTGGGGCCTACCGGGTGTCGGTCTTGTGTGCGCAGTGACATTGTAGTCACTGGACGCAACTGTGTTCTCTTCCCTTCTCAGTGCTCTGTGTAAAGTTAACAGATAATTGAAATAGTACCGCCCTCTACGTTGTACAGGCCGGTTATACTCACTCTTAGTTTTCAACAAATGCACCCATCCTTTCCTAGTACAGTCGTCAATGAATGTAACAAAATACAATGCACCACCAAAAGACTAAACAGGCATAGTGCATACATCGGAGTGAATCAGATCAAGAGGATTAGCTTTGCGAGAGACACCAAAGTAATAAGAAGATTTCTTTTGCTTTCCATAAAGACAATCGTTACAGAAATCCAAGTTTTTGCCTTTTACATCAACCCTCTTGAGAGAGGAAAGCACATCAATACCCTTTTGGCTCATATGGCCAAGTCTCTTATGTCACAAGACGGGCACCACGTGCCAATAGAAAAGAACAGACCGAACATACTTTTAGTACTTCAATAACAATTGAACTAAGAGAGACAGACGACACGCGACACGGAGTGGCGGGATTCCACTCGAGAGAGTATTATTGGTCCCAAACCTTGGCACCCCTTTCGATATTTCCTTATATTGCATCAACACTGTACAAGCCGGTACTCCAGACTCTGTACCTCTTCAGGAATCATGCCAGAGAATGAGCCCTAACCTCATATTTAAAGGCCCTTGGCTTGAAAAGCAGTTACAGTGAAAAGCCTTCAAAACTCAAAAGCTTCTGGTATAAAAAGCAATGCCAAAAGCTCCCAACGTAATTTACGGAAATCCGTACAGCCTGCCACGTCATCAGCCAGCGTAAAACACGAAAATCCGTACAACTTGCCACGTCATCACCCAACGTAATTTTCGGAAATCTGCCATGCTATCAGTAGCTACGCAATCTTGTGTGTGTGTGTGGGTCCTGCTTTATTTCCTTTATGTCACTTGGGCCCCCATCGGACGGGGTCGCCATAAGTTGGTAGGACTTCTTCTTCTGTTACTTGTTCTTCTTAGGGTTTAGGCCCCTTGGCCGACATCTGCAAGTTGGCTCCCTTCTTCAGGGCTTTGACACGTCAGCAGTTTGTGACATCTTATGCCACAATTCTGTGTGTGAAGCAACTTCAGCAACGGCAAGAAACTTGCCAAGCAAAGCTTTGCATCGAAAATAGTACAAAGTATCTCTTTTAGACCCTTTTGCAACAAGCATAGAGCCCTAAGCAATTTCCATGAACCCCTAGCAAAGATGGTAGTATAACCATGTTCATCTAACTTGCCAACAGATAGCAAACTTTTCTTAATGCCTGGTACAAACCTGACATCATTCAACACAAGCTATTGACCATTGTTAAGAGCCAAACGCATAGTACCCATTCCCTCAATATTGCAAGCAAAATTATCACCAAGGTACACCTTGCCATAATTGGCTGCAGCATATATAGCAAAACATCGAAAGATGGATTCACATGGAATGAAGCACCAGAATCCACTATCCATGACTTGGATAGGCCATCATTAGCACTGAGCAATGCATCAATGACATCTTTCTTCAAGATAAGCACGTCTTCTACATTAGCTATCACCAAATCTGAGGGGCAGGAAGCCGCAACCAAGATTTCCTCAATGTCAGACAACTCCTTAATGACCACACTAGAGGATACATTTGCATTCTCAACATCCCTGGAGGAATCACTTGCTGATTTTTCCCCTTTCTTCTCATCTTTCTTCTTCTTTCTTGCGTTTCCTTCTTCCTTTCCTACTCTTTCTTGAAATACCTGCAATCGGTTTTGTTAGTGCAGCGGAATGAATGTTTGCGCTTTGCTCAAGATGAGTGCTCCGAACTGTGCTCAAGGTTCCTTTTTGTTCTTATGGAAGGGAGAGCCTTCCGTTCTTAATGAGAGTTCAATGATCACAAACAAAGTGAATGGACACTGTGCGTGCAAGTGTATGAGATTGAGAGATAGAGAGAGAAGAGAGATACGACACCAGAGATTGTTGTAAAACCCTCCTCCGAAGGCCCCACTCTCGTCGGCGAGAGTGGTCTACTTATGATTGCACAATCTGGTACAATGGTGATGCATGAGACTGATGCAAGTCTAGGTTATGTCGACGATGACGACGGTGATGACGAAGTCGACCTAAGGTTGAAATCTACAATCTTTCTACTGCTGTCCAAAAATGCTATGGGCTGAAAATCTGATGCTAGTCGTAAAACACTGATTTTGGGGCCTGTTTTCTGATT